>NC_137128.1:5193920-5308920 GCF_949319135.1 Squalius cephalus | reverse complement strand
TACACTAGACAGATAACTAGACGATAAACAAACAGCAAATACAGAATCAGAACTTTCTCTAGACAATACTCTTGACAGGATACTCACAAGGTTTCACTAAGTATGATCATGAACCGGCACAGGACAGCAAACACAAGGGGCTTAAATAGGGAGAAACTGATAAAGACAGCAGGTGACAGATGAAACAATAATGACTAACGAGGAGAACAAGGGGGCGGGGTTAAGAAACGAGACAACACAAGCACACAGCCCAAACAAAAGGCCATGTGCTTGCACACAAAACACGGGTCTGTCATGATCCTGCCTCAAGACTAGCGAAAATCAAGGACAAGAAGGCAGAATCATGACATTATTATGAGTTAGAAGTGAATCACTCAGTTGACCACAGCAGTGTATTAGTATTGTTCAGGCTTAAAATCTCTAATCATGATCAGTTTTGTAACACAAATGGCAGAAATATTAACCAAATGTTTTAGCCTCTGTATTGTTGTAGGAGCCCTCTCCCGTGTGTTGATGGTTTATTCACTGTTTGACACATGTGTAGTAGTAGGGCTGGGAATCTTTGGACACCTCACGATCCGATCCGATCCTTATTAATTAATTAGTTTCTTTATCTTAAAATCTTTTTGGTAACACTTTATAATAACTGCATGCTATGAATCATTAGTAAAGCATTAGTAAATAATTAATTCATCATTTATAAAGCATTAATAGACATTAATAAGCAGTTTATAAATACAGCAATACATGCTTTATTATTGATTTATATCTATATTGCATATCTCTAATGTGTTTAATAATTGTATTTTCATACTTTATTAATGGTCAATTTATCATTTCTAAATGATGTATTACATTATTTACAAAACAGTTGTTTAGGAGTTTTCAGTGGTTCATAAGATCATTTAGAAAGTGCAAGTAAATGGTTAATAATCTATTTAAATGTACATTTATTCATCTTATTATTTCGACATATAGTAATAGTTACTCAGTGTGTTAATACATGCTTTATTCATGCACTGATTACTGAGGCTTAAATACAGTAAAGTACAGTAATCCTCAAGCACGCTCGATCAGCTCTGTGAAGCGTGCAGCGATAGCGTCTCAGAAGAATCAGAGAACTGGAGGAATGTGGAGAGCAGCGTTCACCATGACCATGAGGAGTGACTGCGAGTCCAGCCGGTGTCGTGTGGCCTTGATAACACACCTGCTGTTCTCCATCCTTCACTAATCAAACCCTCCATGTTCTGCTCCAGTGTGTGAGGGCTTACAGTGATGACAAGCAGCAATTTTGATTTCATGGTGTCTTTAAAAGGCTGTGTGTGTGTGTGTGTGTGTGTGTGTGTGTGTGTGTGTGTGTGTGTGTGTGTGTGTGTGTGTGTGTGTGTGTGTGTGTGTGCAGTAGACGTAAAGAGATGTTATGTATATAAGTCATGTAATCAAATAAAATTAAAAATCATTATTTGACAAATTGACAAAATTGAATATTTTTCCATCTTAACCATGTGTTATTGCATAATATGCAAGGGTAGACTAACACAGCTAAAACACAACATGAAGAATAAAACATAGGATAATTATGGAAGCTTGTTCCCACCTGGGAAAACAAAAAAGGTAAATGTGACTTCTGGGAAGAAAAGTCTGAGTTGCGAGATATTAACTCCCAATTGCAAGAAAACAGTCCGAATTGTGAGATTAAAAAATAAAATTGCAATTACAATTTTAATTGTATGTATTCTATGGCAGAAACGAGCTTCCGTAGATTCAAGAGTGGACCGGTCAAAGGAACTTCATTCTCAATTTTAAGGACATTTTTATTTTAAATAAGAACACCTGATGCACAAAAGGAAAACATAATGAGAAATGGGAAACAGAAGAAAATAACATTTGTCTGATAACAAAACAAACAAATGATTATCCCAGACATTGCAGACGTTCTGAATACCAAGATCGTGATGTATCCTGATAAATATCCACGCCTGCACTCGCTGGGAGCCATAAACAAACTGATTCAATTGATTTGTTTTTATTTATTTCTCAGTTTCATTGACCATTCTCTTGAATTACACGGCATCCTGAATCCACCTTTCATTTCTTTGAAAGAGACATTTTTTCACAGAACACAAATATTGATTGCACATAACATAACCATCAGTTGGTAACTAGCAAACTACAGTCCAGAACAGTGTTTAATAAAGACACTGTTTTAAGAATTAACAAGGTGGCTTGGATGAGTTTGAAGTTCAGTGAATGAAACAAATTGTTCAATAGCGCAAAAGGAAATAGGCCTATTAGAAAGAGCGACTATGTGTGACCGTACACGTCATACGTGGGTTAACTGGCACAGCCTATATTCGTCACTATAGGTGTGCGTCACTCCTGATCAAGGGGTTGTGTCTTCCCGTAGTCACGCACACGCAGTGAAGCCAACTTAGCAATTTAGTTTTTAAAGATTTAGCAACTTTTCAGACTACCTCTGCATCTTGAGTAAGGTTTGAGTAAATCAACCGAGAGTTCAGGGTATATGTGACGGTAAGTTAACCTTGCTTTCTGCAATGCCGCTCAGATCATTGTTGAGATTTCAGTTTGTGGGGGATTCTTTGTTTTTGTTTTTTCCAGTAGGATTGTGTTGCATGCTTTGTTGTATGTGGGTTTCAGTTCATCCTTATTTATTCATTATTATTTATCAAGCAATTCAATCTTTGCTGCCCCCTCTTACACAAAGCTTCAGTATTTGGAGAAAAATACAATTTGTTATCTAAGAATTGCCCGAATACCCACTCCATTAATACTTGTTTGCTTAAACTGAATATATTTCCTCCTAGAGCTAAAATCAATACTCATCTCCTCTCCAGTTTTAAGAACATTAAGTTTTAAAAAAGCATTCTGACACCAAATATTAAAATCATCAACCACAGGACCATGCATTGACTCAATAGGCTAACAATTAGAGAATCATCAGAACATTTCATAATATGCCTATTTCTAAAACTACTCCTACAATAAATTGTGTACAAGATAAATAAGAGAGAGGACATATCATTGAGGTGACCCAGTAAGATGACACCAGCCATTCAGACACTCTCTATTCTCTGCACAAGGAATCTTAAACCCATCCTACAAGTCTAAAATCCAACTTCAATTCATTAACGAGTTTCTCGACTAAAATATGTGGCTGAATGGTATTGAAAGCAGATGAAAAATCAATCAAAAGTAATTTAGCAAATGTTTTCAGCTTATCCAAATGCTGAAGTACTGAATGTAAGAGAGTTACTGCATCCTCTACACCTCGCTTAGCCCTATACGCAAACTGAGCATAAGTCCTTAGCATAATTTCTCTCTTTTCTAATTTTTCAAAACTTTTCATAACTAAATATGTAGGCGCCACAGGTCTAAAGTCCTCTAAAATCTGTGCATTATGTTTTTTTGGCACTGGAATCACTGTAGACAGGTTGAAGGTTGATCGCTCATTCCCTGAGTAATCGACCCCATATATAATCAGGCCCAGGTGCCTTCCTCATTTTACACTGTTTAAAAACTGTTATCACATCCCCCACATTAAAAAGGACACAATCATGCTCCCCGTTTACACATTTATTTTTCAAACCCTCAATTTCCTGTTTAAAATCGGCCTTTGCAATTCGGAGGCCTGTTTCAAACAAACATGTTGAGGCCAGTTACGTTACTGCAATTACTTTATTATCTCTGTTGTATTTAACATTGTTAACTCCTATTTCAGTCGTAACAGTGTATTTATAAACGCATTCTATCTAACACTATATTTACAATCACGACCGAAAACAAAATCCACATTCAATCTTCATCACTGTCTCATCCCCTCAGTGAGCACCTTGGACAGCGTAGTGACCAGGTCATGAGAGCAAAGAAATACACATTAGAGAACAGGGATTAGATGAGTGATTTAATACAATATAGTAGCAAAGTTAAAGTTCAGACAAGAAGGAGGCGGGAACCGGCGAACGTTCAACAAATCTTTAATATCAAAATAACAAACAACAAAACTAGAGTAAAGCGACAGCCCCTCATGGACGACTGCTGCACAAACAGAAACAAAACACAACATAAACAGTCCAGGCCTGGTCCTCTCTCGTCCTTCACTTTCATCACTTCTCCTTTTATCCCTGTGGGACTCGAGACCGGTGTGGTGCACATGCTCATTAGCACTCGCGCCACCGGCCTCGCTCCGTTCCCACAGCTCTCGGCCCCGCCCCGCTTGCCACATTCCCCATCGCCCCTTCAGGACACAGCACCTGCGAGTAAGGACAGACGAGGGAGAGAAAAGGGAGAGAGGAAAATCTTGGTCTGGTTCCACACTGCTGTTCAGTCCTCAACCAGCCGAGAGGCCCTCACTCATGATGCCTCACCACTGTAGATACAGTCCAATAACATCATGATTCAAATCCCTGACGTTTGTGTCTGGAAAGGTAAGCCCATAATCCAGAACAGTGGTTATTGTATTTAGTGACCGTTCATTTGTTTGCCATGCTGCTCCCTTCACACAGGTGTGTTTCCTGTTTCACGAGACAGGCCAACCATATATTTCTTAAAGACATACACACTAAAAATAATAAGAGGCATAAAATGGACCTTTCAAACCTTTATTATATAACTGTCAGAACTCTATTGTACATAAAATCATTATGATACATAAAGCCTCTTGTGTGACAGTGTCACGCTGGGGAAATTCAGAAAGGGCAGACAGGATTCTTTGAATGCTCAGGAATGGTTGTACCGTGGTAACAATATAAGCTGCACGCTTCACAGTGTGCCAGCCTGTCCGATCAATCCAAGGACACTACATCCGATGTAAATCATAAGCCTATTAAATACCCATTAAGCATTTTATTTCTACTTCCTCAATAATTTCTTCAGTTTTATTTAATATATACAGTTCGCCTCTCAGAGCTGATATGCGATGGGAAAACGGAGAAGAATGCGATCTGAAAAGGAGGATTTGAACAGCTATACCCCCATACTTACACTGTTATCAGACAGGTTTCTTTTGTCATTTTGCCTGGCCCAACCAGGCAATGGTGGGCGGAGTTAGTGTATGGCCTCTGCTTAAATGCCACTCTATTTGCTCTTAGTGTAAATATACCTCTTTTTTCCCCTTTTTTTCCCCTTTTTTTTGAGACAGATGAAAGATAATTTTTTTTACATACATTTACAACAGTATGTACCAATCAGATCAACGTGTGATCGTCAGCGAGTGGATCTCTGAGCTGAGTGAGTGAGTGGAGGCGGGGCTCATTTGCATATTCATAGAACAGCGCATACTAAATGAGGCAAGGGTGTCGAGTTACATTCAAGATATTTTAAAACATGTAGACATATTTTCAAGGAAAATTGTGGTGATCAAAGATGAGTTTAAAGAGATAAAATTATTGACTACAGGCGGACAAGCAATAATTTCTTAAGTTTACTTAATTGAATTACACAAAGCATTTGAGTTAAGTTTGCCTTTTATTTTATTTTTAATAAAACCTTTTTTTTGAAGTGGAATCAATTTCCACAACTGAATTTGAAATCCATCCAAAGATTGATTGGTTATAGTGACTATGTATTGCTTTAAAGGCATTATCCGTTAGATGACCTTCAATTCATGCCAATGGCAACTGGTCAGGTTAGGGTTAGCTTTGCTATCTTTGCTCATGGGTAAAAAAAAATATCTCTTGATCCATATAAATACCATGTGACTAATCATTCTGGAGCCTCAAGGTAAATGTCATCATGACAGTGATGACTGGCTGTAGTGGCATCACTGGAACACATGAGTTGTATAACTTCAAAATCAGCAAAAAGGGAGAACAATACAGTAGATTATTTCAGACTTTTAAGGTATTTTAGACTTAAAATAATGAACTTGAGCAAGTCCTTAGTTCTGAATTTGAAATGCGCATGGGTTTCAACTAAGCAGGGTGTGTGATGTCTTGGAGTGTTAGTTGAAATGCATTGCTGAACAGAAAACCCTTTTAGTAAATGAGAAGCCATATGCCCCACGTAAGCCACTTTCTTGTGTCAGTTTGATGGTCTGATGCAATAAATGATGACTTTCGTCAAATAGATTACTTATCTCACATAATGTCCAATTTGGAGAATGGTTTGATGCTCAGAGATGCTGTCAGTCCACTACATTTGTTCCAGGGCATGCAATACATTTCTTCCTGATATTTCAACACAGAGTTGAAATAGAAAACCCTTGAGGAGTCGGCATGCAGTTTCATGTTCTCAAAGAGCAAAAGAAGCTCGGGTTGAGCTTCAGAGATGGAGCGTTACATCATTGTCGCATAATTTAGGGCATCAAACACTTGCAAACCTTCAAGTGATCAGAGAGCATTTTTTAGAGCCCTGCAGCAGCTTGTTCTTCTCTCACTTCTCTCACTTCTGTTCCCTGAAACCACAGCCTGTCACATCTGCTGAGATTTTCTTTATGTCTTTAGTTTAAGTCTTTAATGATGTTATGAATTATGAAGTCCATTGTTGTTCATATTCTTAGTCGTGTTCACTCTTTCCTGCCCCTCATGTTCCAGTTATTTTCTGCTTTGATTTATTGCAGATATTAATTATTCACCTATTAGTTCAGGTGTATTCATAGCCATATTTCTGGCCAAGATTTTTGCAACAAATATGCACTGCAGGCAAGTTGAATTGAACCTATAATACCAGTCAACAGTTTGGAATAATTCAATTCTTTGCAATGTTTTTGAAGAATTCTCTGATGGTGAAATGAGGCTTTCCTCTCAGCTGTATCCTGAAATAGTTCATCGCTCTACGCTCTTCAGGACAGTGCACACTGACGACATCGTGTGGTCAAACAGTGGACTAGCTGCCTTTGTGTCCCAGAGGTCCCAGACATTATTGTGATTGTTTCATATAATAAATCAGTCACTTTGCACTCAGAAACCACAAAGGCAACAGAAAGTGTCAGTGTTGATGTAGTGCTTACATGATCTATGAAGGGTTGACTGAGTGGAGATATGGGCTAAATCATATTCCCTGATTTGAAGTTTTAAAGGTCCAATAAATCAATTTGAATTTAACCTTAAAAACCCCTGTGGTGAAAATCCAGCTTTTAATGTAGTTTATGTTTTTAATATGCTTTAAGACAAAGCATGTGTAAATTCATAAGTCGACAGCATTGCTGAGTATTTTCTCCTTAAAGGGTAAGTTCGGTATTTTACACTTAAAGCCCTGTTTACAGATCGTTTCTGATGAAATAGAACGGTTAAGATAAAAATTTGGACACATGCTGCTGTCCTGAGAATTTTAGGTTTATTTCGCTTCCCCCCCACACCTACACAATGGCAGCCTATGGGCACTGGAACAATCCTTCATAAAACTGTCACGGTTCATGAATTCACTGTTTTCTTCGTGTCTCGTGTATTTGTTGTTCTGTGTGTGTGGGTGTGTGTGAGTGGGCGTGGCTGCTCATTTCAGCTGATCAGCGCTCCACCTGATCTCATTCCCCTCACCAGCTGCTGCCAATTCATTCAGCTATATAGACTCATCGCACTCTCCTTTCTTTGTCAGATCGTTGTTTTGGTGTCTTCAGTGTGTGTCGTCGTGTGCCATTCCAGTCCTTTTCCTGTTCCTGATCGTGTTCCTGTTCGGTGTTCTCGTGGTGTTCGTCGCGTTGGATGTTCACTTCACTGGATTCACCGTCACCTGTCTTCACCATCACGCTGACCATCAAGTCCCTGCGCCACCAGCCCACCCGTGTATTTTGCCTTATGTCTACTGACCCTCAATAAAAGAGTACTTGCATATTTGCTTCCGCTTCATGAATTATGACAAAAACGCATTAAACTTTCGTTTACAAAGACGTGAAACTCACCGAGTGGTCAGGGGTGTTCACTGATATGCTCACACAAAAATCACTGCAAAAGATGCTTTCCAACAGGTGTTTTACCATTCGTTGTAAAACTGTGGACCTATTTTTCCAAACGTCTCACACCCGAACATTCTTCCGTTGAGAGCTTGAATAATAGACACTCCAGCCCAGCTGGTGGCGATAATGCACCTTTGCCAATTGTAAGCAAACCGCTGGCATTTAATTGAATACACAGAAGAAGCAGAAGAAGAAGCGGCGGAGTAATACTGTACCTCACACAGCTCATCCAATACAAGTCAATGGAGTTGTACAAAAACTACGATAAAACCTGTTGAAAAGCATCTTTTGCAGTGATTTTTGTGTGAGCATATCAGTGAACACCCCTGACCACTCGGTGAGTTTCACGTCTTTGTAAACGAAAGTTTAATGCGTTTTAGGAAGGATTGTTCCAGTGCCCATAGGCTGCCATTGTGTAGGTGGGGGGGAGAAGCGAAATAAACCTAAAATTCTCGGGACAGCAGCATGTGTCCAAATTTTAATCTTAACCGTTCTATTTCATCAGAAATGATCTGTAAACAGGGCTTTAAGTGTAAAATACCGAACTTGTCCTTTAAAACTGCAGTGAACCAAAGAGTCTCAAAAACACGCTTTGAAATCGCTGGTGTTTCTGACGTCACAAACTACCTTGTAACCAATCAGATCAACGTGTGATCGTCAACCAGTGGATCTCTGAGCTGAGTGAGTGAGTGGAGGCGGGGCTCATTTGCATATTCATAGAACCACGCATACTAAATGAGGCAAGGGTGTCGAGTTACATTCAAGATATTTTAAGGCATGAATCATTTTTTCAAGGAAATCTTTTTTAAATTTGTCATTTTGGTGATTAAAGATGAGTTTTAAGGGATACAATTATTGACTACAGGGGGACTTTAATACCACAATTTACACAAAACGTAAGCCTAAACTATTGTACTAGATGCAGTTTTTAGAGTCAACTGTCCCCCTGCAATCTGGTGCAAGGTGGTGGTGCTCCTCGACAAAGAGGTGTTGGTGCTCCTCAACAAAGAGGTGTTGGTGCTCCTCGACAAAGAGATGGTGGTGCTCCTCAACAAAGAGCTGGTGGTGCTCCTCAACAAAGCGCTGGTGGTGCTCCTCGACAAAGAGGTGGTGGTGCTCCTCAATAAAGAGGTGGTGGTGCTCCTCAACAAAGAGGTGGTGGTACTCCTCGACAAAGAGGTAGTGGTGCTCCTCAACAAAGAGGTGTTGGTGCTCCTCAACAAAGAGGTGTTGGTGCTCCTCGACAAAGAGGTGGTGGTGCTCCTCAACAAAGAGCTGGTGGTGCTCCTCAACAAAGAGCTGGTGGTGCTCCTCGACAAAGAGGTGGTGGTGCTCCTCAATAAAGAGGTGGTGGTGCTCCTCAACAAAGAGCTGGTGGTGCTCCTCGACAAAGAGGTGGTGGTGCTCCTCAACAAAGAGGTGTTGGTGCTCCTCAACAAAGAGGTGGTGGTGCTCCTCAACAAAGAGGTGTTGGTGCTCCGAGGTGGTGGTGCTCCTCGACAAAGAGGTGGTGGTGCTCCGAGGTGATGGTGCTCCTCAACAAAGAGGTGGTGGTGCTCCTCGACAAAGAGGTGGTGGTGCTCCTCAACAAAGAGGTGGTGGTGCTCCGAGGTGATGGTGCTCCTCAACAAAGAGGTGGTGGTGCTCCTCGACAAAGAGGTGTTGGTGCTCCTCAACAAAGAGGTGGTGGTGCTCCTCAACAAAGAGGTGGTGGTGCTCCGAGGTGATGGTGCTCCTCAACAAAGAGGTGGTGGTGCTCCTCGACAAAGAGGTGGTGGTGCTCCTCAACAAAGAGGTGTTGGTGTTGGTGCTCCTCAACAAAGAGGTGGTGGTGCTCCTCAAAAAAGAGGTGTTGGTGCTCCTCAACAAAGAGGTGGTGGTGCTCAACAAAGAGGTGGTGGTGCTCCTCGACAAAGAGTTGGTGGTGCTCCTCAACAAAGAGGTGGTGGTGCTCCTCGACAAAGAGTTGGTGGTGCTCCTCAACAAAAAGGTGGTGGTGCTCCTCGGCAAAGAGGTGGTGGTGCTCCTCAACAAAGAGGTGGTGGTGCTCCTCGACAAAGAGGTGGTGGTGCTCCTCGACCAAGAGGTGGTGGTGCTCCTAAACAAAGAGGTGGTGGTGCTCCTCTATAAAAGAGATGTTGGTGCTCCTCGACATAGAGGAGTTGGTGCTCCTCAACAAAGAGGTGGTGGTGCTCCTCAACAAAGAGGTGTTGGTGCTCCTCGACAAAGAGGTGGTGGTGCTCCTCGACAAAGAGGTGTTGGTGCTCCTCAACAAAGAGGTGGTGGTGCTCCTCGACAAAGAGGTGGTGGTGCTCCTCGACAAAGAGGTGTTGATGCTCCTCAACAAAGAGGTGGTGGTGCTCCTCGACAAAGAGTTGTTGGTGCTCCTCGAGAAAGAGGTGGTGGTGCTCCTCAACAAAGAGGTGTTGATGCTCCTCAACAAAGCTGTGGTGGTGCTCCTTGACAAAGAGGTGTTGGTGCTCCTCAACAAAGAGGTGGTGGTGCTCCTCAACAAAGAGGTGGTGGTGCTCCTCGATAAAGAGGTGGAACTTTTCGCCAAGAAAACCGGTAAGTCTGCTACAGTAACTATTCACTATACTTTTACAATATAGTACTCTAAATGGCATTACTATATAGAAGAACAACATATAGTCAAAGTTTTATGTAATTTATAGTAGTAAAATATTGACAGCATACTGCTTTACTCTCAGAATTAACAGGAGACAACCTGGTGGTGGTCGCCCACATGTACTGACTGACCAGCAGGAGTTGGCTGTGGTGGAAATGGTCAGGGTAAGGAATGGCATACGGCTGACTGAAATCATGCAGGCTATCGAGGAGAGCAATGACACCTTTGCCAATGTGGCATCAATTAGCCATCCAACTATTGCCCGCCTTTTGAAGAAGCACCAGGTTTCTATGAAACAAATTTACCAAGAGACCAAGAGGCTCCTTTTAAAGTTAATTGTGGGATCAGACAAGGTGGCTCGTCGTCCCGAATGCTATGCATTAGCATTAGAACCTTTTTTACATAAATTGAGAACTGGTTGGTTTAAAAACTCCAAAATGTGACAATGAAGTTATTGGTTTATGCTGATGATATTGTTGTAATGATTAAAGGTCTGAATGATATACCGGCTGTAACAAGAGTATCCAGTGAATTTCAATCTAATTCTTCTGCAAAAATCAATTGGGAAAATGGACAGATAGAAAACGAGATCTTCTAGGTGGTTTATGGAAAAGAAGTGGTTTAAATTATATGGAGATGAAGGTACTGTTCAGAAAAACTGGGAAGAGTTTATAACAATGTCTTCCAGAAGACGGACAATTATTATAATTAACTAATATATAATAAACATCTTTTCTATGGAATCGTCGGCTTGTGTTGATCCAACAACCTATTTATTGGCAAAAATACAATAGATTTTGATTGAATTATTTTGGGGTAAATTACATAGGGTACATCATATTTTGTACTTACCAAAAGAAGAAGGTGGACAAGGACTGGTTCATCAAAGCAGAACTGATGCTTTTCGACTGCAGTTTTTGCACAGGTTTCTTATGGGTCCAGAAAATGAACCAGTGTTCTTCTGAAATCTGTCCAGGGGATGAACCCTTGGTATTGATGGACCCTAGTAAGAATGGCACTTTTTGTTTAAAATCCCGAGAACACAGGCTCCTTATCCTGGTTGTTGGATAAATAATGCAAGGCAGCAGTGCACTTTATGAACTCTTCATAACTTTAAAAAAGCTTGTAAACTTGGTGGGGGTTGTATTTACAAATGTTGAGGAAGTGACTGCTTGTTTGAAAATTCGAACAATGATTCAAATATTACAGAGGATACAATTATTATTGTGAAGTTACTATTGTGAAGGATTTATTTTTCACAATGAAGAACCCTTTTCCTTAGCTACTTATATTCCCCATTTTAAATGATTATTCTAGAATTTTACTGAACTCAAAGATGTAATGATGTTAATGGAAAACAGTTGTATATGACGTGTAAAGTTTTTCTTTTAACAAAAAAGGTTTACACTTTGAAGTTGATAGACCATGGCGTGATGTCCAGTGGAGAGCATTATATAAGCCACCATTAACCAAAAAATCAGCTGTCATTCATAGGAGGCTTTTACATGGAATAATACAGTAGTAGTCAATGTTTTTATTTCTATTTCAAATCCCGACTTAAGTCAAGAATGCCCTTTTTGTTCTGAAAGAGCATGGTTTTACATTGTTTTATTCATTGCTTTAGGTTAAAGCCTTTGTTTGTAACTTTAACGAAACTTCTTTTTTTCCATTTTATATATGTGAAAAGAAGACGTGGTGAATGTCAGTAGTTGAATTTTCTATTTGGAAAAGCAAAAATGGATGTCTGCATTAGTAGAATAAAAATCTGATAAAACAAAGAAATGGAAGTGATGTGGTAAGGATGTTTACAGCAATAAAATACAGAATTGTAAATACAGATTTGTAGAATTTTTTTTTTTTTATCTGAATCTATATAGTGTTACAGGGAAGCATTTGTGAATGGAGAGTCTATTTTGCAATAAAAGACTGCTTCCCATTATGTAGTGTTTTTGATTCTGTTCAAGTAACACAATGAAGACTCGGGACACCCGGTGGGCTCTCGGCAGTTCTTTCTTTCGTTTTACTGCGCTATTGTCCAAAATCAGTGAACGGTTTCAAGACAAGGAATGGCCAACCCAACTCAGAGTTAACCTCAACTAATACTACATCCAAAACTTATACACTTCGCTTCCTCCCCTCTATAAGAAAATCTCAAACAAACTATCTCTTTCAACAAAATGTTACAAACTTTTCCCATACAAATTAAACTTTTACTATTATATGATTTTAATGTCCATTATAACTATTTTTAGTACAAAGCATTTTCTTCAGAGTCACTGATGCATATTTTTCTCACTCCACTCCAAGCGTCTCAGACACTGACTGTAAACAATACAGCGTTAGCTCGCCGTTATGTGGTAGTCAACATTCAGAAAAGGCAGATTTCATGAAAATAAATTTACAGAAATCATCCGTTGAATATTGCTTATCTGTTAACTTCAAAACTGGTTTTAGTTACTGTCTGGGTGAAACTAACTTTGAGGGAGAGGCGCATCTTCAGGATCCATTTAAAGAGGACATACTGTATTATGCCATTTTACAAAGTCTTGTTGTTTTCAGTCTCTTCTAGAACAGGTTTTCCTGCTTGAATGTTGATTTTCCTCATATTCTCCATTGTTGCGGCTCCTCTCTTCCCAGTCTGTCAGTAACGCTCTGTTTACTTCCTGTCTCTATGAAGCCCCTCCTTCTGAAAAGCACACTGTGCTCTGATTGGTCGGCTGGATCAGTGTGTTGTGATTGGTCGAGTGCTTCGAGTGTGTTTGGTAAATGTCCCGCTCTTACCATAACCGCCAGTTTAACACACTAATAACTAATGTGGCACATTCAGAAGTTGCCGGGGTTTTTGAGTCCTCACTGATGCAAGAAATGGCCATTTTCATTTCGTGTGTGAGCTGATCATCCTGAGTCTGTAGGAGGACATCACTCTCGTGTTGAATTACTTCCCCGTTTTCTTAGCAAAGACGTCACGTGTGGCCTCCATTTTACATTTACACTATCTGCTGTTTTTTGTCAAGTCTATGAATTGATATAAACAAAAAAGTGCAGTCCAGAAATATACAAAAGTTTTATAAATGTAATACTTTCTCTGAAAGTATCACAGAAGATTATTAATTTAGGGGGGTATGCTTGAAAACTGTTGATGAAGTACAGCACATAGTAGCACTGTTAATGATTTGAGTCATTTCATTATTGCTATTTATGTCCACAAAATGTTTATTACAATCTTTGATCAAGCAGATACATTACATACTACATATTTTACATACATATGTTTTCATTATTGAACTGATTTAGAATTAATAGTGGTACTGTGTTTCGAGGAAATTAAATTATTCTTATTTTCATGTTTGTTTACATGTTTGTTTGTTATATCTTTTTGTCTCTGTTATCTATAGTGTGACGGCTATTCTTGAGAAGTTTCTCCACTCCTGTCTCCCAATGATCCTCCTCGACAACCGCACTGTCCATAACAACTAACGTCCAACTAACGGCTCAGCTTTTCCTGCAAAATGTAGTATAAGCTGTTCTTAAAAGTATTTCTTCCTACCCCACTTCTATTATATGCATAATTTATTTCTGTAGATTTGGTTGTAAGGACTGGTGGAAGCCTCTCTGTCCCATTTCCTGCATGGTGTCTTCAAATATTGACTTGTTCCTGCATGTGCCTTTCTGGCTGGCCTGCATCGATGAGGGAAGCGAAGACACTTCATCAGTGGACATGGAGATGTGTTTGTTAGGTTATATTTCTCTGCCTGACCTGCACATCCACAACAACACAGCCTTGTTTCTGCGACATCTGACATGAAACCCCACCAGAGCAGTCTAACTGAAGCCGATTTCATGGGATTTCTTGCCATTCACACTTGTTAATATGACAGGATTCCAACTGAAATGCACAGAAATTGGATTTGGACTGGCAGTCTGAACAAGGCTTCGGTTATGTGCTTTTGTTAGACGTGTTTCCTGAACTGTGGGTGACGTTATTGAGAGAGATTGTTCCTGGCACAGCGAACATGATCAGCTATCAACATTAAACCAGTGTTTGTGTCACTGAGATGCCTCTGCAATCGCCTTTTCCATCTTTCTGGATTCTACAGCCTGGCTGTCCAGTAGTAGAAAATATGCACACACGATCCATGTGTAATGTAATAAGCAAACACACACTGCCACGGGCGTGCCTGAGTGGGTCTGCGCTCCAGCGGGCTCTGCTGGGATCAGGGGATCGACAGGTTGTGTCCGGCTGGTACCGACGGCCTCAAGTCTTCAAGTCTCCCACGGGTTTGAGTTTGTATATATCCGCAGTCCTAGTTCAGGTTTCCCTGTTTAACTGGCGAATATATACGTCTGCCAGACGCTGATATAGACAGTTATTTCCACTCACACAGATGCAGAACGTACATGTTAATTCGCCGTTGGCTGTAGTCTTTGCGGTGTGTTTAAGTGCAACTTTTTGGCCCCGGTGCACACAACACGAGTAAATAACACAGTCTGCTTTCATCAGCGCTGTGTCTTTGATGTCGGCTTGTCATTTCACGGCCTTTATATTTTCTGCACACTCTGCAATGAGGCTTTTCACAGCAGCCTGTGCGTTTGACTGAGGCTTTAGTGTGAGAGACTGGATCAAGCAGAACTGCAAGGGTTTTAACACCCAGTCCTGATGCTTGTTCTGTTGCCTTTATAACAGCCAGGTTTAGTGTGTGTGGTGCAGTGTGTGTGGTGGAATGTGTGTGTGGTGCAGTGTGTGTGTGGTGCAGTGTGTGTGTGGTGGAGAGTGTGTGTGGTGGAGCTTCAGGCTCATATTGGCATTAGCATCAGCCTCAGAATGACCCAGTTCTCCATCAAAGCTGTCTCCACTTCAGCCATAATCTCAGAAGAATTACTTATTGAGAATAGTTCCTATTTTTGTTTACTTATGTCTTGTAAATGTTAACACGGTCACACTAAATGTGTCTCTATAGCACGCATTGTGTTTATCGTGCAATTTATACGCCAAAATGAGTTTTTACGTGCATATGATATGCATGGGTAGGTTTAGTAGTGGTGTGGGGTACGTGTGTATTATACGTTCGGTTAGGATTAGTGGTGTGGGGTACGTGTGTATTATACGTTCGGTTAGGATTAGTGGTGTGGGGTACGTGTGTATTATACGTTTGGTTAGGATTAGTGGTGAGGGGTGCGTGTGTATTACACGCAATAAAGTGCGTATCAAATGCACGCAAAAACTGTGTACACTGAAAAAAATATATACTTTGGATTAACTTAAAACAATTGATGTAATTTTGTTACAGCTAATTTTTTTAGATTTTCTCAAATTGTATTTATGATTTAGTTAAAACCATAAATTTTGATTTAATGTCAAACCAAAATTTAAATTTTTTCCAACTCAACGTTTTACCTTAACCCAAAGTACACAGCAAAAACTCCAGTGTTAAATTAACAATCAAGAGTGTTGAAGTTAATGAGATAATTAAGTGATTAATTGAGTGATGATTGACCATTATTGAAGACATATGCACGTAAAAACTAATTTCCACATATAAATTGAACAATAAACACAATGCGTGCAATAGAGATGCATTTTCATGAGATCAGGGTGAAAATTACAATATGTAAGATTTTTGTAATAAAATATTCAGAAACACCTGCTCAGTGTGATATATTTCCTGCAGTTGTGTACTTACATTATTCCCAAAAGTTCCCAAGCATTTGTAAGTCCAGAGAGATTCTAATAATGGTTTTAAATGATGGCTCGTCGCTCGTCATTGTCGCCTATCAATGACGTAATATCCGCGCTATCCTCGGTTTCCGCTCATAGATATATGTATTCAATGAGCCGCAATACGGCCGCTAATGAGAATCTATATGGTACAGTATCTCGGATGCCGCTGTTGTGCTATTCAGTCATCATGGATCATGACTGTTGATTGGCGAGTACAAAAAAAAGCCTCAGTTGTAGATCAAGTTGCAGGCTTTGGGAAAAATGGAGAAATAAAACAAGTTCAAGATCAACATCGGCGAGGCGTGTTCAGGATGGAGAGAGCTCGCCACAATTTATATTGCTTTATATTGGACTTTATCAGTAACGTTTTTATCTAGTCTGTTGAATTCTATAGCAGTGAAATTAAATGCAGTATGTGATGCACAAAAATATTTAGCCATTACTTGCAAATACTGTGGTTTCGTTCAAGTTTACTTTTAGTACGATTGTTTTAAACGTGTAAAACTGCGCAGCATTAACCCATCTCTTACCAAATCTTTTAACTAATAGTAACATATCAGTAACAGGCTAATATAGCATTACATTTCACTTTCCTTGCTGATAATTTATTACGATGACATAAAATAGTGTGATCCAACATACAGGTAATACAAAACTAATGTGTTACCTCATCCGTGAACTATTAGAATTATACCATACATCTCTGGATGATGAAAACGACATCTCCCGCCGTTCCCTCTCCGTCATAGTCATCACGCGTCGCCTTTGTTATCGTTTTGAAAATGCGACCCCTGGCGGCGAAAACCTGTACTTTAGGATTATTGTTAAAATATCAATAAAATACTGCATGCTTTCAACAGGTCTTTTATCACTTTATTATAATTATGGCAAACAAACAACACATTTCTGCAATTGATCCTTGGAGAGTCTTTGGCCACTTTAACGATCATCGATCATCCTCTGTGTACGTCCTCTTCCGGGCGGATCCGTTACAGTTCCTCAGATTGCCCTGATGGTGGAAATGTGAATTTTCAATGCTTAGGCAATTACTCTTACAACCACTCTCTATTTTGTGCAGCTCAACAATATTTTGCTGCCCATCCGAACTATATTCTTTGGTTTTACTCACTCTGATGGATGATTAAGCCAATTTTGCCTTTGTGTTTCCTCATATTTATACTCCTGTGAAACAGGAATTCATGGCCGGATATCACGGAAAGATATCTTTAAATGGCAAATGAACAAACTCAGATACTCTTCACTCAGAAACAAACGTTAGATTATGCTGAACCAAGCAGAACTCAAGTAGCACACTGAAACATCTCTTTTTGTATAGCTCTGAAATGTACATTATTTGTCAGTTTTTGGTCACCTGAACTTTGCAGTTTACCGCTTACCTTTATACCAGTTCAGGTTATTCACTGGAACTGCTTACATTTCAATAAAAACTGTTTCTGTGTTCTAACATTTTTGACCAGTAGTGTGCATATACATGTGTATATTATGTATATAATATGCATATTGTATTAATTTTTTATATGAGATGAATGTTTCTTTAAACTTGGAAGTGATATTTAGTCCTGCTCTTTCAAATGTCCTTGGTCTGTTATGCATGTTAATGAGAACAAACACTTAACGCACTTAAGGCCCCGATAATGAAATCCGCCGCTCGGCCTGGGCTGCGCAGACAGAGAACGGCAGCGCTCATCAGATTTAGCTCTGAGAGTGTGACTCCAGAGATCTGGAGCAGCTGAACATCATCACGTCTTCCCATCACAGGACGATGCGCCTGGACGGGTAAGCACTTAATTAGATAAATGAGCATCACTCTTACATGAGAATTGGCTTCAGGGATTAACTTTCTCTGTGATGTTGCTCACGGCAGGAAAGGCGTCACAGCACTTTTGTAGAAATACAAACAAGAGTTATTTACATAGAGCACTAGGCTACAGGAAAAGAGTTTGAAGACAAACATTGGAAATGTGAATACTAAGATAGAACTATTAGATACGTTTGATAAATCATTTTAAAGGTGCAGTGTGTGATTTAGAGCGACATCTAGTGGTGAGTTTGCGAATTGCACCCAACAGAAGTTACGGTGGCCAACAGGAAGTGATGTCGTCGTCTGAGACAGCAGAGAGGAGCCAGTTAAGCGATGATGTTTCTTTACAAAGATAAATTAAGAAATTAGGTTTACTTGATTCAGTAAAACGATGTTATTGTGAATATTATTGTTACTTGTTCATCATTGTGTGTTTTATTCGCTGACTTTAGCTGTAGTTTCTTATCATGAAGAACAACACAGTGACGAAACACGTTTGTCCACTGGAGTGTGTGTTCGGTTAATCAAACACTTGAATTTTATCCCGTTTTCCAACTGTATGTTGGTTAAGAATGAAATGAATGAATCCTCTACTATTGAATCCAGCGTATCATCAGCGCTCGGACTCGCTTCCATGGCCGTCAAGATCGACTCGCAGTCTGTGAGGGAAACCAAACGCTATTGGCTGTTTGAAAAGGGGGAGGAGCCACTCAATAAGTCCCACCTCAGCTCCTGTTTCAGTGGGAATTACATCAACGCATCAAACAAAGCTGCGGATCCAAGGCACTTCACAGCCTTTAAATATTCTGCTGAATTTTAACCATTGTGAACATGTTTAAAGTGAAATCAAATGGACCCAAAATTCTCCGTCAAGTATTATAGGTAGTATTTTCAGACAGAAATCTGAAAAGAATATGGTTTATTGAATTTAAAAAAAAAAAAATGAAATAGTGTGTGAAATTTTTCAGTTGAAATATTCACAGCTTAAATTTACATCCGTGTTGAACTTCTGCCCCACAAACACATGCCCTGAAAATGCAGTGCATTAAACGCAAGCACTGGTGATAGAGCTGCGGTTACATGAGAGATACGCACGTTTATTACAAACAATCTGATGCATTAAAGTATTTTTGCCATTCTTGTGCCACAAAAGCATATGGAAATTTAGACTTTTTACCCAGAAATTGTGGTACTGACAAGGTTGATAAAAGAAAACAGTGAAGTGTCCAACTTCTCAGATGTTTTATTTAGCCAGAAGAGTCAGTAAAGGTTTTGTGAATGTAGTTTGAAGATTTGGTTTAGTGTTTAGATATAATGGGTGGAGGAAGGTTTCAAGAAACTGTAATATATGTTCTCTAGATGTAAATGTCTAGGGAGAAACACAATGAGTTTTATTAGCAGCACTTCAGAGTTTGAAAACACAACGTCCAACAGATATCCATCACTTTATAATTCATTTTACAAATAAAGTAGCTTAAAAAACTCCTGAGTATGGAAATCACTTTTACTGTATCTTCTGATCACACTGATGCTCTTCCTCAGTGTTTTAGTCTTGTTTTCCAGTGCAAATGTCTAGAGAAGTCTTGTTTTCTATGAAATTGATCAAAATGAAGTGAGTTTATGATTAAAACAAGAACAAATATCTGCTAATGGCCTCAGAAAAATCTACATAATTTAAAGGGAAGTTTTCATAATTCACTGACAGACATTTGTTCTTGTTTCAAGGATAAACTCACTTCATTTAGTTACATTTTTCAAAACTCAACTTTACATTTTTGAGTAAATGCATCTTGATTTAAAGACGCTTAGATATTTGTATACAGGACAAAACATACTGAGTAAGATGCAACATTTAATACCATGACTTTATGACTTTAAGTCTTTCTGCTCTGATATAAGACCCTTCTAAGGCCGTAATTTGTGTACGGGTGAATTGAGAGAGACTGTTTAAGAGATTGTTTGCAGAATTAGACGTTCACCCTGAACAAAGCCCACAATAAGACAGCCAGTAGACGGGCAACAGTCTTTCACTTTGAGTTGTTTGTAGTGCTGTCATGTAAGATTTGCTGTGCCATTTTCTAATATTCACAGGTTTGCGTCCCTGTGTTAATATGTTTCATACAGGTTTCTCCTGTTTTAGGACAGTTCTGGAGAAAATGGGCCAAAAAAAAAAAAAAAAAAAGAATAAATGCAAATGAATATGTAGGAGAACAGAGAGAGGATGAACAGACTCTTTTCTCTTCAGAGATTAGTCCAAAAATAAAATATAACTTTTTTCATGCGTGAAGTATGGAAAACATTATTCAGATTTTTTAAAGATTGTTTTATTACTTTAATATGATGCAACATTTGAAATCCATTTTCATTTTTTACAAAATTCCGTTTTATTTAAAAATGATTTAATTGTCCACGTGACACCATGCAACAAAGGCGTAAAATGGGACATAAATCCACAGATGACAATATGGAACATTGTGTTTTTATTATGGCATGTTATGCTATGTATATCAGCTCAGTTATTAAAAACAATAATATTACAATAACAATAATGTAGGAACACATATTGTAGGAACTATATATGCGGAAACCTAGTAGCAATATGGGCAATCATGGAAAACATTCTGACTACTTATTATATTCTCATCCTTATCTTGCTTCTGCTTGGCCTATGCTGTCCCTGGAAGGCAAAATGCAAATTTGTCTCGATATAAATGTGTCAAGTTGCCATTTATTGCCGTAATATGTCATTTTGCATGTTTATTTATGTTGATATAATGTCTGTTTTCTTACAATATAAGACAATTCATAACATCTTTGCAAAAAAAGAACAGCAGGTTACAGAAATCAGACTTTATGCAATCTAACTAAAATACTAACATATTCATAAACTTTACTGTATATATTAATCATTTTATTTTATTTTGTACCTCAATTGACCTCCTTGTAAATGTTTTTCACAGATTTGCCTGGGGCATTCAGCCCGATCTCATGAAAGTGCGAATCCATACAACGAAATACATTTCTCGTGCCATTTATATGCCAAAATGTTTGTTTGTTCGCGTGCATATGCTGCCCTCAAGTGGTTAGGAGAAAATTACCATGATAAATGAACCCTAAATGGAATTAAATCAACTGTCCACAAAAGTGACACGCATGAAAAGCAAAAAAAAAAAAAAAAAAAAAAAAAATATTTATATAATATTATTATTAAAAAAGATACTGTGAAAATGCCTGTCTCGGCGAGTATTCATGGAAACGCATGTAAACCCGAACCCTTAAATTAGCTGCCCCACTCAATTTGATTCACACATGATCATTATATTTTTTGACTTGAATCAAACCAGTTAATTTACATGTTAGCAACCACATTAAGCACGTTAACATTTTTAAAGTGTACATTTTTTGTTGAGCAAAATAAAATCTAATCAGCTGATTATACATGATAAATATGATTTAATTTGACTTTACAGAATTTTTATGGGATAAATTAAGACATTTTCACTCAGGTTTGCATATTAATAAGAATGGCTAACACATTTAATGTTCTAAGGTAAAAATTAAAAATGTTTTTTATTTTATATATATATATGATATATAGTTAAGTAACATAACACGACTAAGGGAGCTGTTAGAATAATATCACGATTGCAAATGTTACATTGAATTTATAGTTTAATAAACAAGTAGTTAATATGTAGTTACTTACATTTTAGACGCAATGTTAGCTGTGTTTGGTGCCGAAACTCAATGCCGTCACATATCTGTATTTCGAGGTTAAACGCCTCTCGAGGTTAAATGCTCAGATCAAACGAACGTGAACTGGTTCGACGAGGAGCACAGCACGACTCTCGTGTTTTACAACGAGTGGATAGAGCATGTGAAGAGCACGCCTATAGAGCCGGCCGGACCCTCGTTCATGAGGTGTTTTTGGTGGAAACTAGATTTGGATCTGGCTCCTCCCTCCCTCGACGCCGCCGTCCTGGCTGTGGTCCGGGTCCCTGTCTGGCTCCTCCCTCCATTGACTCCACCATCCTGGCTGTGATCTGGGTCCTTGTCTGGCTCCTCCCTCCGTCGACTCTGCAGTCCTGGCTGTGGTCTGGGTCCCCGTCTGTCTCCTCCCTCTGTCGACTCTGCAGTCCTGGCTGTGGTCTGGGTCCCCGTCTGGCTCCTCCCTCCATTGACTCCGCCATCCTAGCTGTGATCTGGGTCCCTGTCTGGCTCCTCCATTCATTGACTCCGCCATCCTAGCTGTGATCTGGGTCCCCGTCTGGCTCCTCCCTCTGTCGACTCTGTAGTCCTGGCTGTGGTCTGGGTCCCCATCTGGCTCCTCCCTCCGTCAACTCTGCAGTCCTGGCTGTGGTCTGGGTCCTTGTCTGGCTCCTCCCTCTATCGACTCTGCAGTCCTGGCTGTGGTCTGGGTCCCCGTCTGGCTCCTCCCTCCGTCGACTCCGCCATCCTAGCTGTGATCTGGGTCCCCGTCTGGCTCCTCCCTCCGTCGACTCTGCAGTCCTGGCTGTGGTCTGGGTCCCCGTCTGGCTCCTCCCTCTGTCGACTCTGCAGTCCTGGCTGTGGTCTGGGTCTCTGTCTGGCTCCTCCCTCCGTCGACTCTACAGTCCTGGCTGTGGTCTGGGTCCCCATCTGGCTCCTCCCTCCGTCGACTCTGCAGTCCTGGCTGTGGTCTGTGTCCTTGTCTGGCTCCTCCCTCCGTCGACTCTGCAGTCCTGGCTGTGGTCTGGCTCCCCGTCTGGCTCCTCCCTCCGTCGACTCCGCCATCCTAGCTGTGATCTGGGTCCCCGTCTGGCTCCTCCCTCCGTCGACTCTGCAGTCCTGGCTGTGGTCTGGGTCCCCGTCTGGCTCCTCCCTCCGTCAACTCTGCAGTCCTGGCTGTGGTCTGGGTCCTTGTCTGGCTCCTCCCTCTGTCGACTCTGCAATCCTGGCTGTGATCTGGGTCCCCGTCTGGCTCTTCCTTCCGTCGACTCTGCAGTCCTGGCTGTGGTCTGGGTCCTTGTCTGGCTCCTCCCTCTGTCGACTCTGCAGTCCTGGCTGTGGTCTGGGTACCCATCTGGCTCCTCCCTCCGTCGACTCTGTAGTCCTGGCTGTGGTCTGGGTCCCCCAACTGGCTCCTCTCTCCGTCGACTCTGCAGTCCTGGCTGTGGTCTGGGTCCAGTCTGGCTCCTCCCTCTATTGACTCCGCAGTCCTGGCTGTGATCTGGGTCCCGTCTGGCTCCTCCCTCTGTTGACTCTACCATCCTGGCTGTGATCTGGGTCCCTGTCTGGCTCCTCCCTCTGTCGACTCTGCAATCCTGGCTGTGGTCTGGGTCCCCCATCTGGCTCCTCTCTCCGTCGACTCTGCAGTCCTGGCTGTGGTCTGGGTCCCATCTGGGTCCTCCCTCTATTGACTCTGCAGTCCTGGCTGTGGTCTGGGTCCCGTCTGGCTCCTCCCTCTGTCGACTCTGCAGTCCTGGCTGTGGTCTGGGTCCCCCATCTGGCTCCTCTCTCCGTCGACTCTGCAGTCCTGGCTGTGATCTGTGTCCCTGTCTGGCTCCTCCCTCCATCGACTCTGCAGTCCTGGCTGTGGTCTGGGTCTCTGTCTGGCTCCTCCCTCCGTCGACTCTACAGTCCTGGCTGTGGTCTGGGTCCCCGTCTGGTTCCTCCATCCGTCGACTCTGCAGTCCTGGCTGTGATCTGGGTCCCTGTCTGGCTCCTCCCTCCATTGACTCTGCAGTCCTGGCTGTGGTCTGGGTACCTGTCTGGCTCCTCCCTCCATTGACTCCGCAGTCCTGGCTGTGATCTGGGTCCCCGTCTGGCTCCTCCCTCCGTCGACTCTGCAATCCTGGCTGTGGTCTGGGTACCCATCTGGCTCCTCCCTCTGTCGACTCTGCAGTCCTGGCTGTGGTCTGGGTCCCTGTCTGGCTCCTCTCTCCGTCAACTCCGCAGTCCTGGCTGTGGTCTGGGTCCCGTCTGGCTCCTCCTTCTGTTGACTCTACCATCCTGGCTGTGATCTGGGTCCCTGTCTGGCTCCTCCCTCTGTCGACTCTGCAGTCCTGGCTGTGGTCTGGGTCCTCCATCTGGCTCCTCTCTCCGTCGACTCCGCAGTCCTGGCTGTGGTCTGGGTCCCGTCTGGCTCCTCCCTCTGTTGACTCTACCATCCTGGCTGTGATCTGGGTCCTCGTCTGGCTCCTCCCTCCATCGACTCTGCAATCCTGGCTGTGGTCTGGGTACCCATCTGACTCCTCCCTCCGTCGACTCTGCAGTCCTGGGTGTGGTCTGGGTCCCTGTCTGGCTCCTCTCTCCGTCGACTCCGCAGTCCTGGCTGTGGTCTGGGTCCCGTCTGGCTCCTCCCTCTATTGACTCCGCAGTCCTGGCTGTGGTCTGGGTCCTGTCTTGCTCCTCCTTCTGTTGACTCTACCATCCTGGCTGTGATCTGGGTCCCTGTCTGGCTCCTCCCTCTGTCGACTCTGCAGTCCTGGCTGTGGTCTGGGTCCCCCATCTGGCTCCTCTCTCCGTCGATTCCGCAATCCTGGCTGTGGTCTGGGTCCCGTCTGGCTCCTCCCTCTGTTGACTCTACCATCCTGGCTGTGATCTGGGTCCCCGTCTGGCTCCTCCCTCTGTCGACTCCGCCATCCTAGCTGTGATTTAGGTCCCCGTCTGGCTCCTCCTTCCGTTGACTCTGCAGTCCTGGCTGTGGTCTGGTTCCTTGTCTGGCTCCTCCCTCTGTCGACTCTGTAGTCCTGGCTGTGATCTGGGTCCCCGTCTGGCTCCTCCTTCCGTCGACTCTGCAGTCCTGGCTGTGGTCTGGGTCCTTGTCTGGCTCCTCCCTCTGTCGACTCTGCAGTCCTGGCTGTGGTCTGGGTCCCTGTCTGGCTCCTCCATCCGTCGACTCTGCAGTCCTGGCTGTGGTCTGGGTCCCCATCTGGCTCCTCCCTTCATTGACTCCGCAGTCCTGGCTGTGATCTGGGTCCCCATCTGGCTCCTCTCTCCGTCGACTCTGCAGTCCTGGCTGTGGTCTGGGTCCTTGTCTGGCTCCTCCCTCTGTTGACTCTACCATCCTGGCTGTGATCTGGGTCCCCGTCTGGCTCCTCCTTCCGTCGACTCTGCAGTCCTGGCTGTGGTCTGGGTCCTTGTCTGGCTCCTCCCTCCGTCGACTCTGCAGATAGACAGACAGAAAGATAAATGTTTCAATATTTTCATTTTCTTTCCTAAATTCATTCTATCCATTTGCTATTATACATCTATTTTTATAATATTGGATTATTTTGAATGTGTAAAACAAGTCAATAAAAAAAATAGATTTAAAATGTTGTGGAGGGTAATGAACATGTTTGAATAATTTGATTGGGGGTGGAGGGTGGTGAACGGTGCTGATATAAAGTCTCATAGAAATCCAGTGTTTTTTCTTGTGTTTTGTGTTTGTGATGATAGTGATGACACTCATGTAATGCTGATGATCATCGAGATCCTACAGAGACTGTCCATCTCAGTCATCACACACACACACACACAGAGAGAGAGAGAGAGAGAGAGAGAGAGAGAATATGATATCAGTGACTGTTTTATTAAAGACTGAAGACACACTCCAGAATCTCAGCTGGTGTGTGTAGAATATGTGACAGCAGAATATTGTAAAGCCTCCACAGGGGCGCGCGCGCGCGCACTTCATTCATGCGCGTCATCAACGTCAGTCAAATTTACAGTTTCAGTTTCCAAAACATCAGGGCGTTGGTGAGACACGGAGAACAGATCAGGTCAGATTTCAGTTTACCCAACTGTACTAACTAACCAACCTTTAATTATCCATCTTATTATTTTTCAGGTGCTGCTTGAAATTTGAATATTATGAAGGCAATAACATGCGTAAAACATATTTAATAAAATAAAATGCATAATATTTAGCAATTAATATTCTGTAATTAATTAAATAAACACTTGTTCTGTATATGTTTCGCTGTCTTTAGTGAGGTTAAAAAACAACATTCTGAAAAGTAGATATGACCCATAGAGGATGATTACTGCATTATGTTTGCTACTAAAAGGAATGGTGTGTTACTATGTTTATTACCGATAATGTGATGATGTCATGATGATGCATTATTTATGCCAGTAAATCCACTCGTGTTTTCATCAGCATGACATGCAGACATTACATCTTATGTGGGGTGGCGGCTAAACATTGTCATCGTCATCTACAATAAACATTTATTTTTAAACAACCATAAATGTTGTTTATTTACATTTATTATTTACCATGTTGTTTGAATATTAGACAGTGGTTTTTTTTCTTCTTGGAAATACATCTGAAAAAATGGGCTCGTCTTATATTCGGGGTCTAAACTTTTACATGTCAATAATACAGCTGCAACAATAGGGAGCGCCAAATACGAGTAACACGAGTGTTTCCCCCAGGACTGATAAACGCAGCGGGGTCATCAAACATCTCTCTCATTAAGCAGCCAAGAAATACGGTGTGTCACTAATGATAGAAGATGGCGAGCCCAAAAAGACAGTCTTAAAAATGCTAACAGTCAAAGAAAAGCTTTCCACAGTCCTAAAAGCTTCGAAGACATGGACAGGCAAGTGTGTCAGTACGTAGCCAAAAAAAGTGAGCAGTCATCCAGCTGAAGGCACTGGAAATCGCCAGAGTTTTTTTTTGGAAAATTCAAAATGGCTGACAACTTTCTTTTGTCCCTTATGGTTCAAAAGTTATTAGCATTAACATGAGTGCAACTTTGGACAGTTGGTGGCGCTAGAGGGATTGAGCTTGAGACTCCAAATTTGCTATGGTGACAGTTCAGACTGTCCTCTATCTGTGTGCCAAATTTCACAACTTTTTACCATATGATTCTATGGGCTGCCATAGACTTCCAGAGTGGAAGAAGCGGAAGAAGAAGAACGCCAACCATTACAATAGGTTACAAAACCATTACCAAAAACACATATAAGGGATCTGAGGTCTTTTATTATTAATGTTTGTGTATTTTCATTGTTCTTTTGTGTTTGATCCAAGGTTTTACAGCATTATATTTTAATGTTTCAGTGCAAGTTCATTCTGAATACGTTAGAGTAGAAGGAAGAGACTGACTTATTTCTCTTTCTGTCATACTGACTTTTCAGCGATCGATGGAGAAAGAAGAGAAAGAGAACTGCAAAAAGAGAAGCAACAGACTGCAGATCGTTGTTATTCTCATGGTGATTAATTTTTGAAACTGTCCAGAAAGTGAAGGTAAAGTTTATAATGCTGGAGCTCAAACAGTAAAAATGGCTTCACTAAATGTCTCTGCAGAAGAGCTTTCTTGTCCCGTGTGCTGTGATATCTTCAAGGCTCCTGTTCTTTTATCATGTAGTCACAGTTTCTGTAAAGAGTGTCTTCAACAGTTCTGGAGAATCCAGAAAACTCAGGAGTGTCCTGTCTGCAGGAGAAGATCCTCAAGAGATGATCCTCCATTTAATCGTGTGTTAAAAAACTTGTGTGAGTCGTTCCTGAAGGAGAGAAATGAGATGCGTTCATCAGGATCTGAGGAGATCTGCAGTTTACACAGTGAGAAACTCAAACTCTTCTGTCTGGAGGACAAACAGCCTGTGTGTATAGTGTGTATTACTTCACAACAACATGACAATCACAAATTCAGACCCATCAGTGAAGTGGTTTCATCATATAAGGTAAGACGAATGTCTCTTGTTTCATATAACAATAATTAGTCATAAACACAGATATCATCACATTCATGCATTCAATATTTCTCTCTGCCATTTTACTCTACTTCACATGACATTTACTGTGCTGTGAAACGGTATTTGCCCCATCCTGATTTCTTCTGTTTTTGTGTCTTATACTAAATAGTTTTAGATCTTCTAACTAAATACAACATAAAACAAAAGGCAAGAGCCTTCACAGATGGATGTATTTGAATCACCAGTAGATGTGGAAAAACAAATTCAGTTCAAAGCTCTGTTTTATATAAAAAGTGGAAGGAGTCTTTAATACACATATTTTAGAAGTTTTACTGAACGTACAAAAATGTTTTTAATTCTGTATAAGAGTAAGTGCAAGTATATTTTTTCATTTAGCAAACAAGACTAGTACCGGCTAAGTGTTGGCGTGATTGTGGCCCAGTGTCTTCTCAGTTTCAGTACCCAGATTTGGGCCAGTACCGATTAAGTATTTAAATTCTTGTCAGTGTGATTGTACCCCAATGCCTGCAGTTTTGGTAGCCGGACTTGGGCCAGTGTATTTGGGACGATTCTGGGGCGTCATTCATCCAGTGTCCATCCTGAGTCTGGCAACCGCAACCGGGCAGAGTTATTTCTTCCGGCCTGCCGGATCGGGGCCATTATCGGGCAGATAACGTTTTGGCTGCCTGGGTGTTTAGTCCAGCTGAACCACTATATAATTATAAATGCAGTTTCAATCATTTACAAACTGTACTTTGTGTTTACTCAGGATGCCTATGTTTTATAGTAGGTTTTAATTTCAGAATAATTTTAGTATGAGATGTACACAAAAACAGAAGAAATCAGGATGGGGACAAATACTTTTTCACTGCACTATACACGTATGACCATATCACTGCATTGTCTTCTCTTCTTCTCTTCACTGTAATCTTGTGTTTTATGTATTTGTGTTCAATTCTAGGAGGAGCTCAATACAGCACTGAAGACCTTACGAGAGAAACTTAAACGCAATGAAAAAATGAAAGCAGAGTTTGAGGAAACAGTTCAACACATCAAGGTGAGGAAACAGAATCAAGAGTCATTTTCATAACAGCTGGAGGATCACTGTATACAGTTATGATCTGATATAATGGATAACAGTTGATTATTTCTGTAAATGACAAGCAGAGATCTGCTTCTGGATCCATTTTATGATATTTAGGATATTAATGATGTAAAGTGTCGTTGAGATGATTGAAATGAATGTGCTCTGATTTCAGTCTCAAGCTGAGCACACGGAGCGTCAGATTAAACAGCAGTTTGAGAAGCTTCATCAGTTTCTCAGAGATGAAGAAGAAGCTACAGTCACTGCACTGAGGGAGGAAGAGGAGCAGAAGAAGCAGAGGATGAAGGAGAAGCTGGAGGAGATGAACACACACATCTCAGCTCTTTCACACACAATCAAAGACATGGAGGAGATGATGAAAGCCAATGACGTCTGCTTTCTGAAGGTCTGATTTCAGATCATTGGTTGATTGATTGATGATTGATTGAGTTCTTGATGATAAATGGTGTGTTTGTTCTGCAGGAGTTTCCAGTATCAATGGAAAGGTGAGTGATCTGCTCCTGTCTCTGGTCTCTCTGGTTCTGATCCAAAGCCACTGCAGTTCTGACTCCTGAATGTTCTTCCAGAGTCCAGAGCTCACAGCCGGATCCACAGATGGCTTCTGGAGCTTTGATTCATGTGCCACGATACTTGGGCAACCTGCCATTCAGAGTCTGGAAGAAGATGCGGGACATCGTCCAAAACAGTGAGTCTGACTGCAGGAGATCTGAGCTGGACATGATGGATGGGTGGAGAGGGAAACTGATAAACTGATAGCATCTCGAGTCAGAACAGTCTGAAGGTCTGAGCGGAGTTTGGTGGTTAGGACTTGTTACAATTAGAAAAATTAATCTCAGATTTATAATAATTTTAATATAATTAATTATATATAATTAATAATTTCTCAAACCAACATAAGTCAAACAAAACAGACACTAAGAATAAATAAAAGTAAACCAATACACAGACTATAAGAGCCAATAAAATCAGGATGATCAGATGCTGCTGAAGATCACACACACTTACAGTTTTTCATCTACAGCATAAATATCAACTGATCTAATTGATTTATTGTTATTTTAACTTTCCCAAAATATCAGTTTCTCTGGATGGGACACAAATGTCTGAATCACACATTTAATGTACGTAGTTGATGCCGCCCCTTACGCGTCAAAGATCACAGGCGGCCCCAGATTATTGTTGTCCAACATTCATTACTCATCAAAACATCACACTCTTACTTGATCTGGACAAACTGAGCATCATTAGAAAGGTTTAAGACTCCAGCTTTGATATTTGACCACTGTAACTGTTTTGCAGTGACAATAATTTCTTAATTTATGCCAGGAGAGCAAAATAATGAATCTGTAACGTTCATTATTTTTAATAGAAATCATCACTCATAAAACATTCATTCTTGTCTTCTCCGGTTTATTTGTGCTCAAATACATATAATATACAGCATCCGCCAGGGCTATTAGTCCAATGGTGCGCATATTTGGAGAAATAATTATTAATTATTACATGTTAGTAAAATATTTTGTCATACAGAATAACATTTCTATAAATTTTCCACTGAATTATGCGATCTGAAGAGCTCAAACAGCGAACAGAGCTAGATCTGGTTCTCCTCTTCCTGGTTTGCGTCAGATTTGACCTCATATCTGTTTTGTGTGTGATTTTCGTGCGATTTGGGGTTTTCATATGAATAAAGAATGTTTACAGTATGCATGCTAGGTAAGGATAGCCCATAGCTTCATATAAAATGCTAAATAATAACATATTTCAAAATCTTTTTTTGACTTGAAACCATTTTAAACCACGACGATACAAATACTCAATGGTGTTTTAAAGTGAGCTTTACGTAAAAGTGTAATATTAATAAATTAAATTGTGTCATGTAGCTTGAGGCTAACTGTTGTGCTAATGCACCTGCTGCAGGAGCTTTCTATTCCATAATTAAATTTTTTAAAAAGAATTTGCATTTAAAGTTCCAAGAATAGTTTTTTATTGTTTGTTTTCTAACAAGACTTAAAATATTAGGTGGATTATTCATGTATAGTGGGATGAGAGAGGTGTCGATGGCCAAGCATTATGCCAGAAGAAAGGCTATAATGGCTGAATTCAAACAAAAGAATAAGGATAAAAGAATAATGAAGATTAAGTCTCATACCGGCAGAGGTGTGAAAGGTTGGTCGATTTACATCAACAGAGCATGAATGGGCCAGTTCTCCTTGCTAGACATTAGTCAGAGACTGTAAATGGGTGTTTACAGGGCAATAAAATATATGATGAGAATCTTATCAGCCTTCTCTAAAACTTCTTCAAATCCTCGCCTGACATGATCTTAAAATAGGCTTCATAAAGCACATAATTTTAGAGATATCATCCTCAGATTTGAAATGAAGCATGACCACAATTGTGGCTACACTTTGGTTGTGGTTATAAGTTGCAATCCTAAATTCACAAAATATTTTTATACATTTAATAAATATATTCTTAATATTTGTTGTTTATGTTTTATGTTTGATCTTATATATCACAATATTAATAACAGTCTGGTTAATTTTGAGTCTTGAACTGTAAACTCTTAAGGGTTGGCTTTCTAAATATATGTTGGTTATGTGTCTATTCAAAATGACTTATGAGCAGCAACCTTTTTATTTTGGGTATGTCATGTATGCATCACTTGCCAAAATTGGAGCTGACTGGTAAGGGGTTTTAAACACTGATGATAAAAATTAATGTGAAACTAATAACAGTACTGACAGTGATCAGAGGAAAATATCTGATGTGTTTGATCAACACGAGTGTCATAATTCATAATAATCTGAGTTGGGTTCACTGAATAAAAGCAGTTGTTGATTGTGTCTCATCAGCTCCTGTGATTCTGGATCCAAACACGGCTCATCCACGTCTCGTCCTGTCTGGTGATCTGACCAGTGTGAGATACAGCGGGATCAATCAACCTCTTCCTGATAATCCAGAGAGATTTGACGATTATCTCTGTGTTCTGGGTTCAGAGGGTTTTAACTCAGGAACACACTGCTGGGATGTGGAGCTTAAAGAGAGTTCATACTGGAATCTTGGGGTAACTAGAGCATCAATCCAGAGGAAGGGACGTGATTTCTATAACACTGATGTCTGGAGTGTGTGGTATCATCAGTACGGATGGTCTGAACCGGTTGGCTTTCCTGTCCATCAGAAGCTTGATCGTGTGAGAGTGTATCTGGACTATGACAGAGGAATGGTGTCATTCTCTGATCCTGTAACTAACACACAGCTACACACATTCACAACCACCTTCACTCACACACTCTTTCCATTCTTCTGTAGTTATAGTTCTTCCTCTCTGAGAATCTTACCGATCAATATTCAGTAAACGTTACTTCTGTAGGTCTGAGTCTTCCTCCTTTCATCATGTTTCCAATATTTAATCCATATCACGAGTAAGAGTGCTGTTGATCTGAATATCAGTACGGCTGTAAATGGACAGTGATGATTACATGACTGATAACATTTTTCATTTATATTTCACTTCACACAATTAGACCAATTAGAGACAATTTCAAGATTGAAATAATTGGGTAAATGGTAATTAGCCTGAAAACAGTCTAGTGTGTCTCTAATTTTCACATGTTAATCAAATATATCTTTCTAGTCACTGAACCAGTTAATTTTACAGTATGCATTACAGTCATATGTATGACACTTCTCAGAAATGCCCTTAAGAATATCCTTAAGCTTTGACTTCAGTGTCAAAAACTTATAAAGTCTCAGACTAACTCTCAAGAGCCTGCTTACTGTGGACTGATGCACCATATCTGCAGTTAATCATTGTTTCATAGAGCAGGAAAAATTACTGAATTTCTTTCTAGATCAGTAACAATATGAATACCTTTGATGATCAAGCCTGTTTCAGTTGATCAGATTTACGCCACAGCAAAATCCAGGCAGGAGGCGACTGACATGGCCTGCAAGTCTACTACCCTTTTTAATGAAGTAATAGCAATAAGCAAAGCCACCTTGAGAGTCAGAAGCTTCATGAAGGCTGACTCTAAAGGGTTCGAAGGGCATATTTCCCCACTGAAACCATTTCAATTGTGGCAAACTGAAATAGTGGCCACATAAACCTTGAGGGTAGTGGGAGTCAGTCCAGCTTCGAGACACTCTTGAAGAAACTCCAGTATTGAACCAACTGGGAAGTCAGCTGGGTTTAGATGGCGCTGCTCACACCAGGATGAGAAAATACACCATTTAAGAGCATACAGCTTTCTAGTAGAGGGAGCTCTAGCATTTAGGATGGTATCAATAACATCACAAGGAGAGCCTTCCAGGAGAGACACAAGGTCCGCGAACCATACTCGGGCCTACCAGAACTCGCCAGGACTCGTGGGAGCAGAGCAATTGGAGGAAAGGCTCTCAGGCACAGCCTCGGCCACATCTGTACCATGACATCCACTCCCAGAGGAGCTGGAGCATGCAGAGAGAACCCAAGGGGACAGTGAGTTGACTCCTTGGAGGCAAACAAGTTCACTTTTGCCTGCATAAGTTCTGCCGGGAAGACTCAATTGTTACGTCACTTTACCTTCTCATCTATCCAATCATATTCTAATACTCGTGGTATAAAAGATTGGTACTTACACACGTTTGAGTTCGCCGATGCTGACGCTTCCATTCACCTCCATCCTCCCCACCACCTCCAAGACGGATCCTTCCCTCCATCCTCCCCACCACCACCACCAGGATGGTCCCTTCCCATACCTCACAGGGGGTCGGCTGTGCCCCTGCCTTCGTCTTCAGGCAGGATATGCAGAGTCCGGACCCTTGGATTGCGAGCTACACCAAAGAACTTTATTGCTTGCTGGGCTGTTAATAAATGTATAATTGTCACAGTATTTATTCTTCCGAGTCTTTCTGGTAGAACTGCTAGTAGCGCACACTCTTCAATTGCACCACAAATGCAGTGGCGCACACTGTATATCGCTTAACTATATTAAGAGCAAAATAAACTGAGCATGCAATGTCGTTACATTGTAAACTAGTATGTCACAAAATAAAAGTAAAATACCAATAAATCACGTTACTGGTACGTCATGTGTTAACTGAAAAGGATTTGCATGCAGGTATACCTGTACATACAGTATATGTTCATTCTATTCATCAGGAGTAGTACTACATAGGGACTACATTTAAATTAGAACATACCTCGCGACAATTAAAAAAGTACATTCTGTAAGCTGTGTCCCAATGTGAAGGCTGCATCCTTCAAAGGACGCACCATGTAGCCTTCGTAGGATTTCCTAATTGCTCAGCCAGGTGTTCCCGATCACCGCTCCTGGTGCCAAGCAACGGTGCGAGAGGACAGCTGCCATCCTGATAATTCATTTGATATAATTAAGTAAACAGCTATGGAGCCAGCTTGGCTATTGTCATTTTTATGTTTTATATTTTACTGGAGGACATGGTGAGGATGTTTCAGCCCTGCCGCTGCCGGGTCATGTATTTTCGGCTTAGCCAAGACCATGGCCAGATAAATTAAGCTGGTTTGCTGCTTCCCAATTCAGAGGCTGCGTCCTGAACTGGCGGATTACACTTCAGACTGTTCAAGTATTGGGTGTTAACGTACACATATAATGTAATGATATATGAAAATAAAATAAAACTTACATAGGCCTATATATATATATATATATATATTTTTTTTTTTTTTTTCAAAGGTTCAAATGTTCACTTATATCTTACCTTGATGCGATTTTGTAGGCTAGTTAATTCTTTTTATTATATACAGAAATGGATCATGGTGAACATACAGGTTTTCAACCCTGTTTGAATATATAACTGAATATTGAATATTGAATATTACTTCTGCTCGTCATTGGCAGCTGTCACAGTTGCCAGGCGACAAGAATAATTCCTCCATAGGCTAGACCGGTCTGAGAGCTTCAGATGCACCCTTTCTTTCATATGGGACGCAGCTGTAGTTTTTCCCCAATGCAGTATTAATAGTTATTAAAATTATTTTTTTCTGAAATATACTCTTTCTGAAAAATATCTGTGACATGGCAGCCGTCAATTGAGTCAGCCCTGCAAACCTGTTGGTAGACAACTTAGTGGATAGTGTAAAAATGCACTCAAACACTCTGGTGACGTTCCCAGATGTCCCACCAGCAGAAGGCCTTACCAGGGTCTCTATTGTGGAGCCCATCCCGGTCCAACGGCTCCACCAGGGTTTCCCTGCTCAGCTCAATACAAGTCTACATCATTTTTTCTTATTTTATGTACTGTAAATTTAAATGGTGATTTTGATATGTTTAACGTATGTTGAGTTGAAAAAAGTACTCTAAGAAAAAATTATGTGGATGTCGAAGATCTCAAAAATGAAGTTTATTACAGCATAGCAGTGGCAAGGTACACGAAACACCTTGGGTTCACCGGTGTCAGAATGAACCCAGAACATCCAAATCTTAAACCTTTTATCCTGTTCTTAATGTAATGAAGTTGCTCTTGTTGCAACAGCTGTAGCTATGGGCTACCATTTGTTCAGGATGTGATCAACCCAAATGGTGAAGAAACAATATAACTTGACTTTCTTTCATCTCTATGATAATTAAGCCATTTTGGGGATGAGCTCATTCTAAAATATAGTTTGGAGTGGAATCTGGGTCGAGGCAGACTACAATTTCTTACAGTACTTTTACATAGCCTATAGAACAAATTATTTTCTTTTACCAATTTTATTTGATAAAAAAAAAAAGGTATAGAAGAATTTTTTTCATGTAGAAATTATGACTGTCATTACAAAAATAAACAATGTCCAGAACAATTCATTCTCTTTAATTTACACATTTAAAGTTGCATAAAAATAAATAATGTACAGAATTTTTCTTTCCTTTTAAAAAATAATTGAAAAAAGTTAAACAAGAATATATAGAAAAAAATATATTTTTTAATCATTCTCTCAAGAAGAAAAAACAGCCTGCCCATCCTCTCCCTACTCTCCTCGCCTCTGCCTCCCTCTCTAGTTGCATGTCTTCTCTGATCAAGTCCAAAAACTCGTCCTCTGTTTCGCCGCCTTCGTGCTGCAGCTGCTGCTTCTGGTGCTCCTGCTGCTGCTGCTGGTGCTGGTGCTGGTGCTGCTGCTGGTGCTCCTGTTGCTGGTGCTCCTGCTCCTGGTGCTCCTGCTCTTGGTGCTCCTGCTGCTGGTGCTGCTGCTGCTCCTGCTGGTGGTCCTGCTGCTTCTGCTGCTGCTGGTGCTCCTGGTGCTGCTGCTGGTGCTCCTGCTGCTGCTCCTGCTGGTGGTCCTGCTGCTTCTGCTGCTGCTGGTGCTCCTGGTGCTGCTGCTGGTGCTCCTGCTGCTGCTCCTGCTGGTGGTCCTGCTGCTGCTGCTGCTGCTGCTGGTGCTCCTGGTGCTGCTGCTGGTGCTCCTGCTGCTGCTCCTGCTGGTGGTCCTGCTGCTTCTGCTGCTGCTGGTGCTCCTGGTGCTGCTGCTGGTGCTCCTGCTGCTGCTCCTGCTGGTGGTCCTGCTGCTGCTGCTGCTGCTGCTGGTGCTCCTGGTGCTGCTGCTGGTGCTCCTGCTGCTGCTCCTGCTGGTGGTCCTGCTGCTGCTGCTGCTGCTGGTGCTCCTGGTGCTGCTGCTGGTGCTCCTGCTGCTGCTCCTGCTGGTGGTCCTGCTGCTGCTGCTGCTGCTGGTGCTCCTGGTGCTGCTGCTGGTGCTCCTGCTGCTGCTCCTGCTGGTGGTCCTGCTGCTTCTGCTGCTGCTGGTGCTCCTGGTGCTGCTGCTGGTGCTCCTGCTGCTGCTGCTGCTGGTGGTGCTGCTGCTGCTGCTGGTGCTGGTGCTCCTGCTGCTGCTCCTGGTGGTGCTGCTGCTGGTGCTGCTGGTGCTCCTGGTGCTGCTGCTGCTGCTGCTGGTGCTCCTGGTGCTGCTGCTGCTGCTGGTGCTAGTGCCAGGGATTGAGGCAATGAGGAAGGGGGGTTGGTGCAATGCCTCTGTCCCAACACCTCATCCATGAGGACAAACCAGGGCCAAGTTTCAGCAGTGGGTTTCCCACTGTGAATGAATTTTAATTAATCAATTTTAATTAATCAACTAACATTTGTTTTTCTTGCAGGAACAACATTCATATGCTTTTAATGAATCCAAACTCTTTGTGGAAAAACTTGTGACTTTGAGTGTATGTGTCTATGGGTAAAAATAACATAGTTTTGGTAAGTTAAACTAGACAGTCTGTTAGAACAAATTAAGTCATCATTAAAACCTTGTGATAAGTAATCACAAGATCAAAGTTTGCTTTACCTAGTAACAGAAGGGTTTGCATATGAAGAACCAATCAAATAGTGGGGAAATTATGTAATGCAGCCTGACATTTAAGCCATACCTCTATACTATAAAAACTGTGGTATATGTATTTTTCGGTGGGATTCTCAATGGAATTTGTCTGAGATCCTCCGGCCTTGCTTCTTGGGAGAGATTCCCTGAGAACTGCTCGGGAAGATCTCCTGGCCGTTATTTAAAGGACATTTGCAGGTCTGTTTGTCAATTTATTCCTGCGCAGGAAGCTAGTTTAGGAAGCTAGTTTAGGAAGCTAGTTTAGGGAAGCAAGTTAGTTTAGGGGAACAAGTTAATACTTTCATTTAGTTTAGGCAAAAATCTACCCGAGTGGGGACGTCGATTTGGAGACGAGACCAAGGTAGTTAGACTAGGTGAGATACCCAAGTGAGGACGTCGCCAGGAGACGAGACTCAGGTATCAGGTACCCAAGTGGGGACGTCGCCAGAAGACGAGACCCAGGTACAGAGTTGAGTGTCAATTTGGAGACACCCCAGATAGTTAGGTTTAGGGAAAAAATCTACCACACCACTCACACCCTCACCTGTCCCAGGACACTTGCAATCCTAAGGCAGAGCAAATAGGTTGTTGTCTTACCTCCAAGCCAAGCTGGCGGAGTTTTTCGCCAAATGGTCATTTTCTGACTGCAATTTCATAAACTGAGCGGTCTGCTCCTTGCTCCCTGAAACAATTATTAAACTAATAGTAGCACAAGTTTTGCCAAACCACTTGACAAATGAAGCCACACAACGGTGACGAAGGAGTTAAGATGAAGTTTATAAGAAAGAAGAACTTGTGGCTTTTAACTGTGGTTTCGCAAGCTATTTGAGTAAATGAAAACATAATACTTACATTTAAATGTGAATTTGCCGTCCACCACCGAACTCTCGACCGCAATTTTTTAAAAATAAAAATGCTGTGATCACCGGCGTGCACTGACTTATGGGGTAGGATAGGCCGCTAAGGATCCTTTTGATGTATCCTTTCTTTCACTGGGAAACGAAGGGTGCATTTGGCGTCGCTTTTGAATCTGGGTAGCCTTCGTCGCGCCGCAATGACGCAACCGGCCTCTGGATAAGGCCTTCGAAGGATGCAGAAATGAATTCGCTCGGTGCAAGACTCTACTTCCATTCTACTTCCGCTCCCTTGAGTGTGTGGGTCAATACTTCTGGCAAGATGACGATGTTTTACACCAGATGTCTCCAAGACCTGCCCTAACTAACCATATCAGACGTCCACAGACTCGTCCGAAAGGGATGCTCTGCCCCCCGGAGTAAATGGGAAAAGGGGTACAAGATGTACCTTTCAAGTTTTATTGACAACTATGAAGGTAAGTTTGAAATTGACAGCAAAACACATTCACATTGTGGTATTGCTAACTAGCTAGCATTAGCTAACATTTAGGTCAGTTGTCCTGTAGAGATTTTAGATTTTGTAGAATTATCAATTGCTTTTTAAAGTTTTTTTTAGTTGAGGTGCATACGACCTAAACAAAAACCCAGCACCCTGAAAAAGCGCGCATGTTACTGAAAGAACGAGCAGAGAGAGAGAGCCCCGGCCTGCGCTCACTCTCTCATCGTCTTAAAACGGTCTTGCTCTCTCTCGCTCATGCATATTTAACCAACATCAATTGAGAATTTACACGATTCTGTGTTTTCTGTGTTGCACCCCGTGCCGTGGTCCGCTAATAAATGGTTAAAACAACTGATCTGTCCAACACTGAATCTGTGTATAACAAATCGGTAACACTTTACAATAAGGTTCCATTTATTAAACTCTAGTTCAGTGGTTCTCAACTCCAGTCCTCGGGACCCGCTGCTCTGCACATTTTGTATGTCTCCCTTATATAACACACCTGAACCAGATCATCAGCTCGTTAAGAGAGACTCCATTAACTGAACTGAGTGTGTCAGATAAGAGAGATATACAAAATGTGCAGAGCAACGGGTCCCGAGGACTGGAGTTGAGAACTACTGCTCTAGTTAACTACATTAGTTAACATTAATTATTAATAAACTGTACTTCTACAGCATTTATTAATCTTAATTTAACAACTTACTAGTAGCCTACATTATTGAAATCAAAAGTTGTATTTGTTAAAGGTGCTGTAAGCGATCCCGGGAGACGTTACTTCTTTTTGACATTCGAATTGTTGTCAAACAAAACGGAGGCTAGCTAGACCCTCCCTCCTCCTCATCCCGTCTCCTCCCTCCTCCCCTCCCTTCCGACATAAAGGAAAGTCCAAATAGTCACTACAAACAAAGGTAAGTTTTACTGATACTTCATTCATTGAGTAATGTTGCCAAGTTAGATAAATGCTTTTATATATTGCAGAACAGAATGCACAAAAAGAGAAACATTATCTTAAAATTGTCTCGCCACCTGAGGTTATAAATAGCTCCCATACAAGGAGGCAATAATAGCATGATAACGTTCGCGTTTCCCAGTGAGCATAAACAACGGCGGCGGCGTAAACAAATTTAGTCAAAGTTGTCAATAGTCTATAAATGAACATTCAAATTCATAACAAACAGTGGATGAAAACAATCATTCACACAAATTGTCGCCCTACTGTGAATTTGCTTGATCATTTACAATAGAGATTGATCGCTGCTAGAAACATAGCCTACATGTTGTATTCACCAAAGTTAACGCTGACTGCATAGATCTAGCTAATTACATCCTTGTGTTGGTTTGGCGAACATGAACATCAGTTTAGAAAGAAAAATGGATTTACCTGTTCAGCAAAAACAGAGCAACTATGTCGGATTGGAAGCCCTTCTGCCGGCGGAGTTCCGATGTAAATTCGTGACTTCGTGCGTTCCTTATCCTTGTCCCTCTTCTTTGCAATTTGTTCATCGGAACGTCGTCTCTTTGGTCGTGTGTCGGCCATAATTCAAACTTCCCTCTTCATGCTTCTCTCTCCTCCACACACACCCTTCATGTGCACGCGCACTAACCCCCCAAACCCCACCCTCCAACACTTCTTGTCGGTTATTGGCTGGAACTCTGTTTATTATGTTTCGTGGTGCGGGTGAGCCCAGTTTGTTTTTGTTGCCGTTTGTGGAGCCTGTGGTGTCTAGAGAGACCGCGTTTTTTTACAATGTGTTCAGGGGACAGGCAGCCAGCGGATAGTGAGGAGATGTTTGCTGGATGTGACAAAAAATGTTTTGGCCTAAAAAACGCGTCGCATCACTTACAGCACCTTTAACATTAGTTCGCCTAATGTACTGTGAAGTAACATGAACAATAAACAGCTGTATTTTTATGAACTAAGATCAACAAAGATTAATAAACACAGTAACAAATGTATTGCTCATGGTTCATGTTAGTTAGCCTAATACATTAACTAATTTAAACAAATCAAACCACATTTACTCAGAACACCTCTTAAAATGAGAATGTAAGTGTGCTTACCCCATTTTTTTTTAGGAAGAGTGGTTAGCAATATTTAACCTTAATAAACTACAGTATTTTCAGGTTATTTATTTGACAATGTGTAGAACAATTACCAAAAAAAATCTGTACCATGTTGAAAAGAAATCCAGTGTGTTTTGTCTAACATTACATGAATGGTGTTGAATTCCCACAGTGTCAAACAAAGTCCCTGCAGGGAGGGTGACCGTCAGGGCTGTGACCTCACGACCTCAGAGTAGGGGGGGCAGGGCCGGCCCGCGGCATAGGCGGAATAGGCAAATGCTAGGGGCGCCACTCATTCATAGGGGCGCCAGAATGAGTGAACGAGTGAATTTTTTAAAAGTTTTTATTTTTATTTTATTTTTTTATAATACTATTTTAAAACCATTAATTCGAAATACTACCAAATAAAGCAAAAAAAGTCCGGCACATCAATCTTCCCCCGCCCAGCGAGTGCTTGAAGTGCATCAGAAACAGAGCGCGCGCGATCAGTTGTTGGTAATTTGTTGTGTAGCGTGCGCGACGCTGCATCCAATGTAGACAGCATTGCTTTTGTTTGAGGGCGCTTAACACACTCACACTCTCGTAGAAACGGGCCTGGCAGCTCGCGCCAGTTCTAGACACAGTGAAAGTTTCCTGATGGCCGAATTTACATGACACATTATAAATTAGCATTATAGTCTGCGATAGATACTGTGTCAAAAGAAGAGAAGAGGATAAAAGGGGATAAAGACAGAGGTAAAGTGATGTAGTGAACGAACAGTTTATCTAATTGCATAGGAGAAAGATACTATAATTTAATGGCAGTTATTTTTACCTTAAACTTTATGTTAGCAGTTGTTCTGAGTTCTCCAGAGGCCCTAGACTGTGTGATTTTGTAACAATCATGTCAGTTTTAAGAAGCATTTTTTATTAATGTTTTACTTTACAGTTGTGCAGTTTTGGGGGGGGGGGGGGGGGGGTAATGTAATGATTATTATATCATTAATAATGATATAATTATTATTATATATAATAATACAATAATTATTATTATATATAATAATACAATAATTATTATTATTGTAATAATAATTTATTGTAATAAATTATTATTACAATTTAAAATAATTGGTTTTCAATTTATTACACTTTAAATTATCATTTATTCCTGTGATGCAAAGCTGAATTTTCAGCAGCATTTCTAACTTTTGGCCTGTACTGTATATGGCATTTTTAAAATTTATTTGCCAAAATTAGTAATGATATTTATTTACAGGTTTATTAAAAATAGCACAGTTCACATTAAATCTGTATTGTAAAACGCGCTATAAAAGATAATGGGGACTTGACTTGAATGCTAGATGTAATGCTCTTGGTATTTGTGTTTAGGCTGTAATGTGTGTGTGTGTGTGTGTGTGTGTGTATATATATATAGGCTAAATAATCATGACACAATGACGGGGTGAAATGGGCTGTGATGCATGGGGCACCAGGTAAAATCTTGCCTAGGACAGCAAATTGGTCAGGGCCGGCCCTGAGGGGGGGGATGTGTTAAACCAGTTCAAATCAGATTTTTGTGGTATAGTTGGTGATGTGGATGTAGAACAACAATAATAAAACTTAAGTCTCTTTATTTTATTTAAACCTGAACTATACTTTCATGGATATCCCAGAAACTGGTTGTTACTGCTCCCGTTCTTTGGAAGTTTAAGTAGGCCTGTTCATTATGGGCACATTATTCAGTGTGAGGTAAGAGCTGATTTTGTACCCTCAATCTAGGCTATACTAACCTGTTCAACGCTTTACTAACACTGTTGTTCAAACTGTAATACCAAGAAAATAATACCAAGAAAATCTTTTAAGAGATTAGTGAGGCTGGCTTATTTGTTCTGGTTTGTTATTGTTTTTTTTATAGTTGTTATCTAATGACTTAGTCTAATTGTAATACTAAAATTATGTTTTATTCATAGATTACTTTTGAGGACAGCTCACCAATTCAAATTGCTTTGGCTGAGTGCTCCTGTGTGGCTGGAACCGCTCTCTGCAACCACAGTGTTGCACTACTGTATCAGACTACGAAATACTCTACGTTGCAGCTGAAAGCAGTGCCGCCTGTCCTCAGCCGCACAGAAACTGAGCAGCGATGGCATAAACCACGAAGACTGGTAAGTATTAAGAACTTAGGCTAATCACAAATTGTTGATGTTTCATTTATTTTTGAAATTGGATATAAACTCTACCCACCTTGTTTAAAAAGCACAATGAAGACAAAACAAGTGCATCACTACATTATTTGTTTGTTTGTTTATTTGTTTACTTGATAGGGTGTGAAACCAGGCAGAGTGGGTAACATGGTATTCATCTCAACAAAACCCAAGTCAAGACAGTACACAGCTGCTGATGGTGTAAGGTAAGGTAATATTCACTGTCAAGTAGGGCTGGGCGATGTGACGATATTATCGAATGTATTCTGTATTCTGTATATAATGTATTCTGCAGTCATGGTCAGATTCTTTTTGTTTTGAGAGTTATTGTTTCTTTTTTTCTAATTATGACTTGACTGTTTTCAAAGGAGCAAGCGCTACAAAGCAGTGCGGGGGGACTTGCCAGACCCAGATGTCCTGAAGGTCGACGAGGCATACCAGGACTTCACGGCAGACCTTGCTCCGCTAATTACCACACTCTCCATAAGTAGTGATGCCCCCCTCGTCGATTCTGCCTTTGGGACCGTTCAAGAAGGCAGCCCTATCACATAATACATTATAGACTTCTATAATTCAATGTTAGGCTGCATAGATTAGGTCAGCTGGAACCGGGAACACTTCCCATAAATCCTGATGTACTCGTTACATCATGAGAAGAATGGCATCTACGCTAATTTTAGTGTCTTTGTTTATCCCGAGGTTTTCCCGCCGCCTGCCGGATCCAGGCCGTATCCAGATCTGACGAAGGACCTTCGCCTGGACCCGATGACAGCGCAGTGCTGAAGTGCCAACTAGTCTCTCCCTATGGAGGATCCCTTTACCACTCTACAGATAAAGCGTTGTCGGGAAACTCAATTCGCGTATCTACCCCGAATTGATAAAATAAAATTCTGTATCAAAAATTATAATATACTTTGTTTAGGCTTGGCTTGTAGGGAATTACAAACCTGCGCACATATATTCAAACGCACATAACTATAGAACCAATTCTTAATGCACATGTGAACGCCATCAGCGTTTCTCACAGGTTCGCGTTTAAAGTCTGTGTAGAGAGAATGGTGTCGTCTTAGCGGCCCCTAATTTAATAACAAATGATTGTTGCGACGGAAGCAAATCAATCAAAACTAACTTTAGCTGGAAAATAACTTTACTAAAGAACCGCTATAAAGCCAAAACAATCTCTGTTACCTTAAATTATATGTTTATCTCTGTAAAGCTGCTTTGAAACAATCTACATTGTTAAAAGCGCTATATAAATGAAGATGACTTGACTTGACCCTATTTCATACCAGCACCCAGTGCCAGTGAGTAGGGTAATCGTCCACCACCCAGACGCACCCCCTCCACCACCCCTGCCGTTAGATGGTCACAGGCTGGACCCAACCACCTGTTCCTTTGTGTGCCCTCACCAATAACACCTAAATGTAATGTCACTTAACATCACTTTCGACATGGCAAGATCCATCGAGATGTCCACGAGGGAACAGAGTGGCACAGCCTGAGGAAGATGAGGCTCAGCTCCTCCAGGTTCCGGGAGGTGTGCCATGTCCGAGGTCACAGCTCTGCAGAGAACCTTGCAGAACGCATCCGCAAAGGTGGGGTTCAGACAGCCTTGATGAAGAGGGGGCTGGCACTGGAGCCAGTAGCTATTCAGGAATATACCCACATTAAAAATGTCAGCTACTGGCCATCAGGATTTGTCATCCATCCAGATGCTCCCTGGCTCGGATCCTCTCCAGATGGTGTCATTTTTGATCCGACGGAGGCACCCCCATTCGGGCTGGTGGAGGGGAAGTGCCCCAACGTGAAGAGCTATGTGGACTGCTGGTACCTGCACATGCAGAATGGTGCCTGAAGCCTGAAGCCAGGCCACAGCTACTATTGGCAGGTCCAAGGCCAGCTGCTTATCACCTGAATGCAGTGGTGCGATTTTGTGCTTTTTGTAGAGGAGGACCTTCTTGTGCAAATAATTTACAAGGATGCGGAGGTCGCTAGGGTTATAAGGGAGAGGGGTGATTATTTCTTTTTCTATCATTACTTGATCTGATCTTCAAAAAAAATCAATGGTTGGCTCAATCAGTTCTGTTTCAATCAGTTGATAAATGTTCTTTCATTTGTTCATCTTTTACAAATCTATACAAAGCCTGAACTAATATTAGGTTTTATTGTTCATCTTTACAAATCTATACAAAAGTGATAATTGTTCAATCGGTGCTGAGATTTCATTGTTCAGTTTAACAAATCTCTATAAAACTAGAGCTAATGTCACTAATGCAGGCCTACAGTTGACCTGAGACCATACCTTTTGTACTGATTGAAATGAGAGCCCGAGTGTAAAAAGCTATGTGGATTGTTGATATTGGATCGTTGAATAAGTGTTGTTCAGTATTTCCTTATTAAATTCTACATGTTCTAATGTCATTTCTGGTGCGTTTTTATTTTCATTTCAAGGCAGTAAAAACACAAAGCTAATGTAATGATGACAATGACACAAAGAATGTTTTTAAGAAGCAAGATGGATCTTTAATTCATTGCTGAGTTACCCATGCCTTCACTAATGGCCCATTCTGATAATTGACCAGGAAGCAGGCCACACTGAACAATTCATCAATGTTCCCACATATAGACAGTGGTATGTCCTTGTCGAACAGTTTGTTCTCTTTCACTCTCCTTATGCACCTCTCCACATGCACTCTCAGACGTGCAATTGACTGTGTCTGTCTGACATCCTCTCGACTCATTTGTCGTTTGTTGCTGAGAAAGGCAGGCCGGTACACCTTACAAGGAGCAAGGTTGTCCACAACAAACCCTTTGTCCACCATGATCGCCACACCTGGCTTCAGAAGCTTTACAATCCCGGACTGCTTGAAGATCTCGCGATCACTCATAGAGCCTGCATACAGTCCAGACACAAAGGTGACAGCACCATGGGGTGCCATGCCGATCATGGCCTTGAATGTAGTGTGTGATTTGTAGGTTGAGAAAACCTCACTCTGAAGGAGCAGAGAGGATGGCGGGACTATCTCTGTACAATCAAGGACCACCTGTGTATCAGAAAAAGCTGCAAACTCTGGTGGCAGGTGAGCTCTCACTTTCTCTGGAGGAATCCAAAGGCGCTGGCTTCCCAGTAGGCAGTACAGGAAATGAGTCCACGTGGAGATGATCCGACTTGCAGTAGTGCGGTGAGTGCTGAACCTCTCTGCAAGGTCCCTGAGAGGAAAACTCGTCAATGGGTCTCAGTTTCTGTTGAGATATAAAAACAAAAGCCTCTGTTTAGTTACCTTGACATTAATATTGTTATTACAAAGTATAAATCAGAAAATAATTGATACTTTGCACGTGACGTCACAAGTACTGGCTGGCGGGCAAGAACGTCGTTCTCCAGCGACGAAACCCAGTAAACCAACCAAGGGTCGCCAGTTTTACTATACAAAAGTTGGTGTTTTGAGGTGTAAACGACATGCCAGATAGTTGTTGTGCAATTGGATGCACTAACCGCAGATGAGATAAGCAACCTTCACAGTATACACACGTCTGTGCAAATTACCATCAAAGGTAATTTCAACATTTGTTTGAATACAATGGGTGTATGATCATGTAATTAAAGGGTTACTTCAGGATTTAGCATTAAGCTTTGTATTAGTAGAAAACCTGTAGTATTTTCGAATTACCGTACTTTCCACCCTCATATCCCCCTGAGAGGAGAGATTTATGTATTTTTTGTCTGGAAAAAATCCTCCGATGACGCAAAAATCGTCCTTTTGCGTCATCGGAGGATTTTCTGGCCAGAGGCTAAAGACTACAGCCAGTAGATGGCGTTGTTCCGCATGTTTTCAGCCCGCCCATAGAGGGTGGGATCTCACTCACAGAATGTACACAGTGTCAGCCGTCTTTCTTTGGAAGCTAAGCTAGCAGGCTCTTGTTCTGTGGAGAAAGCTGAATAGTAGGAGAAAGCTGAGTAAGTAGGGAAAACCATCCTCCTTTTCCCGGACTTGTCCGGCGGGCGAGATCGTTCAAAATGTCCGGGATTCAGCTTTTGCTTTCTGCGGTCGCCATTCATTGTTTACATGCACACCTTTTGTTTCAATCTAACTGAATTCATTCCGATTGGTGAATCTGAATGTAGTGTTTACATGAACGCTAAACAAGTGATCGTTTGATGTGCGTTTTACCCTTGCTAAGAAAATTCCCGCACCTCCGTGAGAGATGCGAGACCCGGCGCGTCTCAGTAATGACGCCACCGGCCTCACGCCGTTCTCCCGCGGCCGTCAGCCTCGTCCTGCTCGCCACAGTAAACATGATGAATGGCAACTGTAGAACGCAAAAGCCGAATCCCGGACATTTTGGGCGATCTCTAGAGATCCCTGGCAAACTCATCACGTAGGCTAAGCCTTGTTGTTTTCAACTGCGCACTCTTACCGGTAGGCGTGGCCTCCTAAGGCAGCGAAGCAAGTGCATTCTGGGAGTTGTTGTCTTTCATCCACATAAGCCAAAAATACATTTTCTGGCTTTTCTCAGTCTAGAAAGCTCCAAATTCAAAAATTTCTTCACATTTCTTCTACTTAAATGACCTATTTTAAATACACATTCATCTTCCCAGAGGTGAAGTATCCCTTTAATCGTGTCTTTAAGTTACTGTAGTTTTGTCAATAAACACCACCAGTATTCACCATCTGGTTCGGCGAGTCAGCTGTTTGTGTTATGAGTCTAAGCTAGGCTAACTGTACGTTCACACCGCCGCCGGCGAGAGCGGCAAAATTCATTGAAAATGAATGATTTCCGGGCACTTTGACGCTCTCGCCGGCGGCGGTGTGAACGCACAGTAACAGCTGTCGTCTTTTGCTAACAGTAACAAAAGTGTGTGATAGGTTGTTTTGAGGTTTGCGATATCTATGATTTTCAATGAGAACCAGAGATGACCCAACAGTAGAGCTAGATTATTTATGGAGGAATTATTACTGCTCGATTATCTTTAAAAAAATGGTCCGCTTTACACAATTTATACCTTGGAGTTAATCCTAGTCCATAGTTATGCAGCTAGCTCGCTAACAGACTTGATATCTACTAGAAAGTCCTGGAACTACAGGACTCAACGTTGAAGATACCCGTTTGTTGCCCGCCAGGTATCCGTGGTAGTCACGTGACTGCAAAGTATCAATACCAACATCAGCTTGTTGGCTTTTACTTTTTAGTTAGATGTAGTTAACTCCACAAACCATGGAATAAAACAGTTTGTATCCAATTTCAGAGTTACATTACGCCTACAACTCTATGCATGTCATGTTACCACATTTGTTACCTACCGCTGTTGGGTGATGGCCTGTGCTGATGCTGACAGAGGCTGTCTTGGCGCTGGTTATGCGCACCATCTTGTTGATCACAGCAGGTTCAATTAAACTCCAAAAAGCCTTGAAACTCCTGTAGGACGCAGACCTGGTATAAAAGCGCACATCCTCATCTGATGCAGACAGGCGATCTATCCCAAAACGCTGGCGAAGTTTGAAGACTTCCAACTGCTGCTCCCTAATATGGCGACGTAGAGCTTGGTTCTCATCGGCCAAATTACTCGCCCTCGCTCCTGTTTGAGGGAGTACACAGTAGTCATGATCTGGAGTCATTTCGGTCTCCATCTCCCAGTCCGAGTCTGACTCTGGTGCGGGACTCTCGGGTCGCGGACGCCGTACCCAGACGCTCGGTCTGGGCACAGGTAGCTTGTACCAATTCCATCAAAAGTAAACCAGTACGGCTCCCTTCTTCAGCCTCCTCAACCCCCCGGCAGTCACATTAAGATCAGTCTGCTTAAAATGCCGACTACAGACCCGGTTGTTTTTAGTCGGGTTAAAGTCATCCCTCCGGATCTTCTGCATCCACTCAGCCCGTACCGCAGCATCAACGGGGAACGCATGAAAGCTGACTTCTGGTCGCATGAGGGCTGTCACCCTCTGAAAGGCAAGTCGCCTCTCTTGAATACTGAAAACACTTATTCTGAAAAATGAGTGTTTGTGGTAATGGAACTCGGTCGCTGTTGTCTCGTTGTCTCCCTGTCAGGTCACCGGAAGTCTTCACCGCAAGTACTGGCCCACACTAGGGATTTTGCGGTGACGGATTTTTTCCACCGGTTAATCGACGTGTAAAAAAAACGGTAATCCCGGGTGTCACCGGGGTTGCGTGTCGGGGATTTCGCATGGCCGAAAATGCGGACGTGCACACGTCTCAATTTACTTTCACTTTAATTAGCGGCAATTCAGTAGCATTTGTTTGAATTAATCATGGGTTAATTTATTTTATTCTTAATAAAAATACACAAAACAATAAGACACTCGCTTGTAGTACACATCTTTATTGCAAAATGAATAATAACTTAACACACCATGTAAAAACTAAACAAAAGCACTTATGAAACACCTTTAAAGTGCATTTATTAACAAAACGAACCACTGCACACATCGTGCAAGTATCAAACAAGAAATTATATATATAAAAAAATCACTATTCGTTAAATAAAGTGCCTGCCTTTTTCAGCAAAAAAAAAACACCGCACAACCATCGAATATGAAACGAACGAACATCAAAAACTTCGTTAAATAAGGTAGCCTACCCGAATAATCACTGGACACTTAAGTGCAAAAAAAAAACTAATATAAAAATTAAACTCACGTTTGCATTTCTCTTTGAAACCAGATCTTCCGCCATCCTTTGCCCGTTAGCTCGCCTCACTCTCCTCAAATGATAAATGAAATCGGACACCTGCTGCTTTACTGCGGCGCTCGTTCCGCTTACGCTAAATTACGAAGGCACGTAATCACTAACTGAATTAAGTGCTTTATTACTATAGGCTAAAACTTCAACACGATGGGGACGGTGCCGGTGGTCAAGTGCTATGACCGGTAGGTGGGTTAAACACCGTGTATCACCGGTAACACCGACTATCGCAACAAGCCTAGCCCACACACTCAAGTTCGAACGTCAACGGTTGCCATATTGTGCACAGAGCCTATTGGGACACAGCTAAGGTCTGTGAGGGAAACCAAACGGTATTGGCTGTTTGAAAAGGGGGAGGAGCCACTAAATAAGTCCCGCCTCAGCTCCTGTTTCAGTGGGAATCACATCAACACATCAAACAAAGCTGCGGATCCAAGGCTCTTCACAGCCTTTAAATATTCTGCTGAATTTTAACCATTGTGAACAATTTTAAAGTGAAATCAAATGGATATGAAAAGAATATGGTTTATTGAATTTAAAAAAAATGAAATAGTGTGTGAAATTTTTCAGTTGAAATATTCACAGCTTAAAATATTCTCTGCCCCACAAACACATGCCCTGAAAATGCAGTGCATTAAACGCAAGCACTGGTGATGGAGCTGCGGTTGCATGAGGGATAAAACCTCCTGAATATGGAAATCACTTTTACTGTATCTTCTGATCGCACTGCATTAAAGTCTTCCTCAGTGTTTTAGTCTTGTTTTCCAGTGCAAATCTCTACAGATTCTTAAATCAAGATGAATTTACTTGAGATGCAAAATTACACAATATATGAAGTCTTGTTTTCTATGAAATTGATCAAAATGAAGTGAGTTTATGATTAAAACAAGAACGAATATCTGCTAATGGCCTCAGAAAAATCTTCATAATTTAAAGGGAAGTTTTCATAATTCACTGACAGACATTTGTTCTTGTTTCAAGGACAAACTCACTTCATTTAGTTACATTTTTCAAAACTCAACTTTACATTTTTGAGTAAATGCATCTTGATTTAAAGACGCTTAGATATTTGTATACAGGACAAAACATACTGAGTAAGATGCAACATTTAATACCATGACTTTATGACTTTAAGTCTTTCTGCTCTGATGTAAGACCCTTCTAAGGCCGTAATTTGTGTACGGGTGAATTGAGAGAGACTGTTTAAGAGATTGTTTGCAGAATTAGACGTTCACCCTGAACAAAGCCCACAATAAGACAGCCAGTAGACGGGCAACAGTCTTTCACTTTGACTTGTTTGTAGTGCTGTCACAAGATTTGCTGTGCCATTTTCTAATATTCACAGGTTTGCGTCCCTGTGTTAATATGTTTCATACAGGTTTCTCCTGTTTTAGGACAGTTCTGGAGAAAATGGGCCAAAAAAAAAAAAAAAAAAAAAAAAAAAAAAAGAATAAATGCAAATGAATAAGTAGGAGAACAGAGAGAGGATGAACAGACTCTTTTCTCTTCAGAGATTAGTCCAAAAATAAAATATAACTTTTTTCATGCATGAAGTATGGAAAACATTATTCAGATTTTTTTTAAGATTGTTTTTATTACTTTAATATGATGCAACATTTGAAATCCATTTTCATTTTTTACAAAATTTAGTTTTATTTAGAAATGATTTAATTGTCCACGTGACACCATGCAACAAAGGCGTAAAATGGCAGGTTACAGAAATCAGACTTTATGCAATCTGACTCCACTGTTGCAACATACGTGGACAGAAATGTTAGTTTATAAAATACTAACCTATTCATCATACTTTACTGTACATACTAATCTTTTTTTATTTATTTTTTTTTTACCTCAATTTACCTACTTGTAACGGTTTTCACAGATATGCCTGGGGCATTCAGCCCGATCTCATGAAAGTGCATATATATACCACAAATTTCATTTCTCATGCCATTTATATGCCAAAAATGTTTGTTTGTTTTGCGTGCATTTGCTGCCCTCAAGTGGTTAGGAGAGAATTACCATGACAAATGAACCCTAAATGGAATTAAATTAACTGTCCAGAAATGTGGACACCATGCATGAAAAGCAAACAAAATAAGGTAAAAAAAAAACAAACAAAAAAAACATATATATATATATATATAGCCTATATATTTATATAATATTATTAAAAAAGATACTGTGAAAATGCCTGTCTCAGCGAGTATTCATGTAAACCCGACCCCTTAAATTAGCTGACCCACTCAATTTGATTCACACGTGATCATTATATTTTCTGACTTGAATCAAACCAGTTCATTTACATGTTAGCATTAACCACATTAAGCACATGTTAACATTTTTAAGTGTACATAGTTTTGTTGAGCAAAATAAAATCTAATCAGCTGATTATACGTGATAAATATGATTTAATTTGACTTTACAGAATTTTTATGGGATAAATTAAGACATTTTCACTCAGGTTTATAAGTTTACTCAAGTGGAAGAATGTGACTAATAAACTTAGGCCTACTAACACTATGCATTATAATTTTGAAAAAGAAGTAGATTATCTTAATATCAAAACCTTAAATTTTCTCTGGACCCATCCGTAAAACCCCAAGTGGACCTCTAGGTTGAAAAATCGTCAATGCAAGTGAATGGGAGAAAATAATTATTTTCTGGTCCAGTTTGAATTGTGCCATGATTGTGAACATATGTTGTATGTGAATTTTTTATATAATTTTCCATGTTACGAGTTTGACAGTATATTGTATGATTCTTCGGCTAGCAGTTCTGGAAAAGACATAACGAGAAAGACTACATGTCGCCTATGTGACGTCACCCCATAACACATTTCCCTCCACTTGTCAAATCACGGTGCTAATGCTGCGATCATCTATGGAGACAGATCGAGATGCCTGTGTGTTTTGTACCCAAATTTCACCATTCAAACCAAATGGGCTGTTCTTTCTTCAGATTCCCATCGAAAGCAGCGAAGAGTTGTAGTCCACAAAGTGCTCTCACACAAAGTCTAACCGTATCAAACTTCTACCAGCTAAATTGTAGGATTCTTTACACGAAACATTATATTAAAAATTCACAGACAACATATATCACATTCATGGCACAATTCAAACGGGACCATAAAATAATTATTTTCTCCCATTCACTTGCATTGACGATTTTTCAACCTAGAGGTCCAGTGGGGATAGCGGAAGGGGCGGGACTTACCAGCTCTATATCTATCAGTTTAACTTCTTATTCTTCGGTTGTATCCTCTAACTAGTCCACATTTGATTACTGCAATGGCTGATTTAGAAAGTTATGTACAGTGTATTATTAAAGTTAAAAATAGCAGAGGCTAAATATTATTGACAAACCTGACATGCTTAAACGGTTGTTTTGGAAAAGCACGATATTCTACATATTTTTTCTCCATCTCCCATTAAATTGGGAATAGATCTAATTTCGGAATGTGTCTTATTAAACAGCGTTTACATGACCTCTCTCCAGGGCTGGCGCTTTTGTAAGGACGGCAAAATGTGTGCCAACCGGGAATGAACAATTCACAAAATAGGCTGATTTGCTGAGCTGCCACTGACCCGCCTCGCCCCCTGCTTTGACATTCTAATATATATATATATATTTTTTTTTTTGCACACCTGGAATCCCCCTCGAAACGGTTCTCATTCGCGCTTGAATATGTTCAACACTATAAAATCTGGTGAAATACAATACTCTTTTTTTTTTTTACAATTATCTTATATAGCCTATAGCCATTTTAATAGGATGGACAGTTGAAGGAACCCAACCTAATATATTTGCTTCTTCTTGGCCTACTAAAGTGTTCCAGCAACGGGAGTGTTCTCTGGCTAGAGCGCAGAACAGCGGTGTGTGTGTGGATAGAAGTGCATGCCTGAGCTTGTGTTTTGGGTTAAGCTGTGTTGCTTTAACATTGTGGAAAATAGAATAATAGAAACAAAATGTATTAGCCTTTTTACCCATTATTATCAATCTAAATTAATCTCGTTTTTAATTTAACTTAATTTCGTTTTTCTTTATTTAAATTTCATTTTTCTTTATTTAAATTTGCTTTTTTCTTTATTTAAATTTCGTTTTTCTTTATTTAAATTTTTTTTTTTTTTCTTTATTTAAATTTGGTTTTTCTTTATTTAAATTTGGTTTTTTTCTTTATTTAAATTTCGTTTTTCTTTATTTAAATTTGGTTTTTTTCTTTATTTAAATTTGGTTTTTCTTTATTTAAATTTCATTTTTTTCTTTATTTAAATTTCGTTTATTTAAATTTCGTTTTTTCTTTATTTAAATTTTGTTTTTCTTTATTTAAATTTCGTTTTTCTTTATTTAACCCTCTGGGCTTCTTCGCCCGAAAACGGGCGAAAACTTGAACGTTTCGAATTGTTTAATTTTTTTGCTTCATCGGATAGGGGTGAAACTTGGTGACTTTTCTTTTATTACCTATATGAACACACAAAAAAATCAAGGAGATGATTCTGATATGTTAAAGGGTCGTAAAAAAAAAAAGTCACACTTAGCTTCCTCCCGCCCGAAAACGGGCGACATAGGAAATGAATGGGAAATACGAAAAAATAGGAAAACTCAGAGAAACTTTTGGTGGTACAAGCTACAGATCAGCCACTGTGCTTAAAAAAAGTGTACAGCAATGAAGGGGTGACACTCTAAAACATCAAGAGTGCAAAAAAGACACCCTCCCCCCCACACACACACACCCACACACACAAACACACACACACACACAAAATGAACTGGTAAGACTGAAACAGCAAATTTTGCCCCAAACTATATAAAAATTATATAATCATAATAACTCCAAAACTATAGCAAGGAGAGTCAAAAGGTAGGTATCGTTTGAAAGAACTCTTTTTAAATTTTTTGAAAATATAAATTACATTACATTTGGACATTGTCCCGCCAAGAAACGGTGGATAAAAGACAATATATATATATATAATTTTTATTATGATTTTGCATATCTTTCATATTTGTCATGGAATAACTCAGGAAGGAAATAAGGTAGGAGGAAAATTCTTTTTTAGTGAAGTCCCCCTACATGTTAGCTGCATCTGGATAAAAAAATATAATTTTTGGATAAAGGAATCAAAAATTACAGCATTTTGAAAAGAGATAGCCTTTTTGTACAGTCTTTCACACCCCCTCATGGGCAATTTTTTCTCCATGAAGAATATCTTGTCATAAAAGCAATAGATTATGTTAATTTTGGGCTCATTTTAATTGTAATAATATGCTGTAAAAAATGAAGTGCCATTTTCAATTATCTGAGAATGTTTCATGAGCTGTATGATGTTTTTGACACATTGCAGTACATTATTTTATAGATTATGAAAAAAAGAGAAATTCTATGTATCAGCAAATAACTCAGCAATACTTAAGAGTTTTTCAAAGTGGATACATTCACTGTAAAGTTCAGACTCTAAGCTTTCAAATGACATCAACTTTGTGTTTATCAAGGCAAGATTTTTGAAAAATATGGTAATAAATATTTTCGCAGCTAGGTGGCGCCTGCTGGCGGTACACTTGGTTTTAGAGGGATTACTCAGCACTCGTTAGGAATTAATACATATAATTAGATGCATTAAAAAGCTGAGATTCTAAGCTTTAAAATGATATATAATTTGTGTTGTTCCATTCAGTGGTTGATTAGTAATAAATTGTTTTCTTTCCGAATGGGAATAAATCAAATAAATAAATAAAAAAGCTATAGGCCGCCTATGGGCGGTTATAGGACATGACACAAATTAATAAATTTTGAAGCCACTAGGTGGCGCTCTTCTCACTTGAAATATTTTTTTTTTTTAGGCCTGCACTCTAATTTGATGTGAAATGTTGCATTTATTGAAAAATAAAATAAAATAAATAAAATAAAAATATATATATTAATTCTAATGGAAAAAATAGCTCATAAAAATTACATAATTAATGCAAAGTATCATAAAAAATTCTAAAAATTCTATATAATAATCAGAAAACATTATAGAACAAAACAATATTTGATTGGTTATCCTAGGACAAAGTTAAGTACAATTTTAAGGCTTCGCCCGTTTTCGGGCGGGAGGAAGCTAAGTGTGACCCAATTATGAAGAAGCCCAGAGGGTTAAATATACCCTTTACTGTGTCAGTAATTTGTTAGTCAGAAAAATATTAGACTACCTTAAAAGTATTGCTTAAGTTAACAGACCTGTGTGTGTGCGTTTAACATCACTAGTGCAGTGTCCGTTCTCATATAAGCCCTGCCCGCGTGAGGTGCGCCGCTTCCTGCTCGCGCTGTTCTGTAGTTTACTAAAAGTTTATTAATTCTGAACGTGTCACGTCTCGCGTGCCCATCTATAGGCTATTGCACCAAATGCGACACTACACTCCCTTGTGAAGTCGATTGGATGAACGGTTCTCGAAATAATCAAAATGCAAACGGAAAGACACATAGAGATTCCTGCCTTTATTAGAGAGAAGAATATGTTCAGCCCCTTCTCTCCGAAGCTTCGAATATTCGATGTTCATTACTACCGAAGCTTCGAAGCACAAAAAATGGTATTCGGACCAGCCCTTGGGGCGGCACAATTGTTTTTCGCCAAGAGCGTCAGAAGTGCACTCGCCGGCCCTGCCTCTCTCTATGACAGAATTTATATATCAGAGTTCATCAGAGTAAAAAAAAAACATCAACATCTTGTTATGTTAGAGGAACTCACTGTCTTGCAGCCCAAGAGTCAGCGGAGTCAGCAAAGTAAATTTCAGAATGAAGATGAAATCATGGTAAAAATGAACAAAGTAGCCTATAGGCAATAGATTATATTGGATAATCTAAACTGCGTCTTTCTCAATGTGTTACTACCATGAAAAGTCAATGGGCAACTAATGACAACATGGTCCATGGCATTGAAGACTTTGAAATTAAAACCCTTTATCTTATAACTTTTAACTCTTACTTGTAAAACAACATATCAGACAATATACAGGGTGGGCCATTTATATGGATACACCGTAATAACATGGGAATGGTTGGTGATATTAAAGTCCTGTTTGTGGCACATTAGTATATGTGAGGGGGCAAACTCCTCCTGTTTGTGGCACATTAGTATATGTGAGGGGGCAAACTCCTCCTGTTTGTGGCACATTAGTATATGTGAGGGGGCACCACCCATCTTGAGGAGTTTGCCCCCTCACATATATTAATGTGCCACAAACAGGACTTTAATATCACCAACCATTCCCATGTTATTACGGTGTATCCATATAAATGGCCCACCCTGTACAATTAATCAGTTTGACAGATAAAAAAAAAGGAAAAATACAACAACATTAATTAAAAGCCTACCACTGTAGCCTATACAGTTACAATAGGTGAGTCTGGTGTTTGAAACATTAGAGTCATGAAATACACAGAAAGTCATGATTAATGCTGCGTTCCAGGCAGGTTTTTGAGCACGTAAATCACGACTTCAAACCACGACTCACGACTTTGTAGCGTTCCAGGCAACCTGTAACCCGTGTTTTTCCAACCTTATACCCGTGAAAGTGCACTGGAACGGCAGTCAAACCCGTGACTTCCCACCCGTGAACTCGTACTAGATCGATGTACTCCCAGTTACGAGTTGGAAAAACACGGGTTACAGGTTGCTTGGAACGCGGCATTAGCCTACAGGTGGTAACTTGTTCAGTTCATCACTTAGAATAGCCTACAACACTAGAATAGGCTTATTCAGGGAAGTGCAGGAAATGGTTGAGTATTATTTTAGGTATAACATCTGTAGGCCTATTTAGTGCCTATCATGTCCATTTATAGTCTTTACACATCAGCTTGTATACTTGTATGGTTAAAAAGCTGCAAATTTCAAGGCGCTGACGTCATGTCAGGTCGTCACGTGGGTCACCCGTTTGAAAGTTCAAGACGTTCGGATAGACGCCATTTTGTGAGGCCACTTTTGACGCGCCGAGGAAGTTTTAGTTGTTTTTGGATGTAATGTTCGTTCACACGATCGACGGGGCATAAAATTAGACAGCGGATTTTTTTTTTATTGTTTCCCGCCCTGGAAACAGAATGAAGGGAGTCATGTGTCCGATGTGACCAAGCGGAGATGGATGGCCTGGATATCCGCCATAAGACGCACGGACATACATTCGCAAACATCCCAAGATCATTGAAAGTGTGTTCCAGGCATTTTCATTCGGGTAAGTGTATAAACTTCACTTAGCAAATGATTGTGTTCTTTTCCCGAGAGTAGTAGACAGGTTCATCTGCATTTTCTAACTTAGCACTATTCTGTCGACTTTGCGGCAGTGAGCAAGCTAATTTAGGCTAATAAAGTGCGCTGAATGAATCATGTGATCAAAACAAAGCACTCCGCTGAGCCACTCAGATATTCCGAGGAGTAACCCAGCCTGAACTAGTTATTTTTGATCACTGTGACTGAAGCACGAGAAATTATCTTTATAACACTTTAAGTATGTTTTCCACATGAGTTCAACTGGAACTGAAGTGTAAAGTATGTATGTGTATGCATGTACACACGTGTGTGTGTGTGTGTATAAATATAAATATATGTATATAAAATAATAATACTAGTATTCCCTAGTACTATTAGTATACACGTGTGTGTGTGCATATGAAGAGTTCAGATGCAAAAGCCTCTAAGTGCCATCTGAAATTTTCCTCTAAATTATCATTTTTATAAAGCTTGTATATTTAAGTTAAGTAATTTCACTTAAATGACAATTAATAGGTAATTTGCATTCCCATTTAAGTGAAATTATTGAACGTAAATATACAAGCTTTATAAAAATGATAATTTAGAGGAAAATTTCAGATGGCACTTAGAGGCTTTTGCATCTGAACTCTTCATATATACACACACACATGCATTATACACTCATATACTATATATATGCACACACACACACACACACACACACACACACACACACACACGTGTACTATACACTCTTATACTATAATACTAGGTAATACTATACAATAACACACACACCCACACACACATATATATACATATATATATATACATATACAGTATATATATATATATATATATGTGTATGTATATGTGTGTGTGTGTGTGTGTGTATGTGTTATTGTATAGTGTTCCCTAGTATTATAGTATATGAGTGTATAGTATTCCCATTGTTGCTTGCAATAATTTGTTTTAATATGGATACTTTTGTCTCCCCAAAGGTAAACCAGCACATGAGATGGATGAGTCTCATCCAGACTGGGCTCCAACCCTGCACATGGGTCACTTTGAAGTCACAGCCACAGTGTCAGATCGGCATGGCCGCAGACATTAAGGATTTAATATTAAAGACAGTGTGGGAATGATGTGCGCAGAAGTTCAAATTCCTGCATTCACTAAAAGCAGATGTCAACTCGATGCTAAGGATGTGGAAAACACATGCTAGCACACCTTAGGATACATGTTGAAAGGGTAATAGGTAGCTTGCACAATAAGTACACACTATTATATAACACCATACCACTTAGTTTGTAGCTTCCCTGTAAGGATGAAGAATTTACCCTTCTTGACAAGATAGTCAATGTTTGCTGTTTTCTAGTTAACACATATACAAGTGTTGTTGTAAGGCCAGATGAAACAAAAGTGTGCATGTTGAATGGTAAAAATAATTTTTTGGTTTTTATTTGGTGTGTGTGAAATGTCACACTTACAGCATTCATGTGCTTGTCGCAGGACAGCAGACAGGTCACTGGCATCTATGCTTTCATCATACAGGGATACGCACCTTTGTACGAACAACAGTGTTTTCACAACTCGGCGGTTTGTAGGCTTCCAAGTCATGGACCCAGCCATTTGTGAACTGAACGTGGGCTTCCATAGATTTATAAACTGAGCCTCGGAATATGCACTCACACCACAGACTAAATATACAAAAATATCTGGAAATGTCAGAGGAGGTAAATCGTCGGGGTCTCGAGTATATTCTCTTGCAGGCACCTCATACGGATCCATATTTCCGATCAATTACATCTTTTCCATGTACCGTTTTCTTGTGTCAGGTAGAAGTTTGTCTCTGTATAGTACATTTCGTTCTTTTAATCGACTTTTCAACATTGTTTTCGTGTAGTAAGTGGTTGTTTTAAGCATAGACAGTATATAAACGTCTCGCCAGATGTGGCCTCACAAAATGGCGGCGCCCTATTGTTTACGTCCCAGAATGCACTGCGCAGTGACGTCGGTTGCCAAGCCCTCATAGGGAGAACTCCATATAAACGTACACAAACCATTTGCATCTTTTATGCATTGGCTATATTTTAATTTTTGTGTTGTGGCTGATTTATTGATTTTATTTGAAAAATTTAATTGTCAGCAAGTGTCCACACAGTCACCAAGTCTCATGCCATTTAGATTAAGACAACTTTTATTATTATTATTATTTAAGATAGTTTAAGGGTTAATGTTGCATAGCAGTGGTCCATAGCTTTTTCTTGCTGTACAGTAGTAGCCTACTGTTACCACAGCTGCAGTAATGTAGTAATGTAATGTAGTATGAGTGCTAGGTTTATACATTCATTTCAGTACTTCATTATATTGGAAAACTACAGTTGTACTTCATTTGACTGCAGATGTACTAACATGTACTGTAGTTTTACTGCTGTCGTACTTCAATGTACTGCAGTTGTACTGTCATTATACTGCAAATCTATGGCTGTGCTTAATTATACTGCAGTTTTACTGCAGCTGTACTTCAATATAGGCCTACTGCAGTTGTTTTTTGTAAGGGATAGCCTATTTGCTTCTTATTTATTAAATCCAGGCATGGATGTACTGTTTGAAGATTGACAGGGAGAGGACAAGCATACTTGGACTGTACTTACAGGTTACAAGCGCCGCACTGTTTTTTTTTTTTTTTCATTAAAAGGTTTGAGTACAATCGGTAAAAAATCAAAGTTAGGAACAACACAGCACAACACAGCCAAAAGTGGGTATGCAGGAGTTTATCCTCAATATTGTACATTTTAAACACAAGGGTTATTTCAAATAATATCTAAAGAGTACAGCACATTCACAGTTCATTTTCTGTGCGAGAATCACAGTTCATTTTCTTCCTCCAAGCAGAGAAATGTACACTTATAAGAAAACAACTTGACTATGACATCCACAGACAGAGTAGGCTAAATGTAATCCCTTGCTGTCTGTTTTTTAGATTTCGTTCGTGTGAACATCCATACGCAGCACAAAAGCCCGGCATCATCCATGAATTTGAAGTACAGGCGGAGATAGCAGCGTTACCTAGCTACTTCCTATGACAAGACCACTGTTCCAAGATGGCGGCGGTTTTGACGCATGCTTAGAACCCCAAGGCGACATGGGAGAGCGGGGCACAACCTAACGCTTTTTGACTTTCTCAGTTTGTGTAAATCTACTTATGGTTCAGAGTATTTATTTTTTCCCACATTAATTTCCCACATGTCTAGTACAATTATGTGTTTTTGTTTTATTAATACAGTTTATACTTTTTTCTTGATATACCCTGAAAGAATGGAAGTGAAATGTGACAACATGCCCCATAGGTGGGGTACATTGTAACATGCGTGGGGCACATTGTAACATGACATATGGCAGCTTAAAATGTTATCTGATCTAATAAAAAAAATATACAAAACAAACTAAAATATTTTCTAAATAAAATACAATTAAAAAACTTTTTCATATAAAACAATGGCAATTTTTAATAATTAAATAGAAACTCATTTTTGAGTTTTGACTACGAACACATGAAAACACAGCTATACAACATAGTTCAAAACAAATAAATAATTAGTAATTTCTGGACATTGACTCTCAGTCTTTATTCACCTTTTTCTCACGTTTTCTCAATAAAATGAATAAAAGTATAGAATATAATAGCATATTTCTAATAGGGGCACATTGTAACGCAGTGTTACAACATGCCCTCGCCTGCACAACTGGGATTTAAACCCTGCTAGTGTCTTCTGCTAGTTAGCGAAGCATTAAAGAACTATCTCAACTGTTAAATAACATCTTGGAGATTAAAATAATATCAGATTTGTCTCATTTTAAATAAACACAAAAAATAGAGATGAAAAATTAACTTAAGTAAGAAATTTACTTTTGCTATGGTTTAATAAATGTCTATGGATATCTTCCCAAAAAAAAAAAAAAATTGGCGGATTTTTTTTTTCTATATAGTGTTGATATGGCAACTAGTAAATAAACAAAGTTCCGTCATCCAAGTATGTGCGGAAATATTTAAAACAAGCGTGTTACAACTAACCCCGCGTTAGGTTGTGCCCCGCGCTCCCCTATCCACCTTATTCTGCTCTAAACAATGGGCGCTGCCATAACGACGACTCCGGTTCCATTCTTCCGGTTCGTAGCGCTTGACCTGTACTAGTAGCGAGAGAAGTTCAGTTTTAACGCTAACCACTCTAAACGTTTACTTTATTATCGGACATGGGCATTATCTCCTTTTTATCTTGTGCTCGAAACACTCAGTGTCTAAAATGTTTGAAATCTTCTTTGAATTGTTAAAACAAATAACAACAGCACATGAGGAGCATGAAGTCATTCTCTCGCTGCTAGTACAGGTCAAGCGCTACGAACGGAAGTAGGCAACCGGAGTCGTCGTCATGGCAGCGCGCATTGTTTAGACTGAGCAGAATAAGGTGGATATCTATGCGTACATATAACGTCCTTCGCGTCACGTGGGCAGTGGTTATTCGACACCAGACACGTCGATCGTCTTCTTTCACTGTTTTATTTTGTCTAATCAAACAAACAACACTTAATTTCTGACAGACTGTCCACAAACAGTTAGAAATGGGCTCATTTTTTTCGACACCTTTGACTCGACCGCCTTTCATATTCGATCTTCCCGAGTCTAAGCTCAAAGAAGGTAACGTTAAGTCTGACTGAATTAACGGTTGAGTTCAAAATCCTATTGAGGAGACCAGGGCTGGTTGTCACTTTTTTCCGTCAAGTGTTTCTTTCCGTCAAGTGTACTGTAAAGATTTCTTATGTTTATTCATTATTTTAAGCTGGCAGGTTTTTCCAACGTGTTGTTCTTATTTGTAGTTAAATTACATGAAATTGGCTAGCTAATCTCAACAGACAACGTTACAGTTGTCAGTTAAGTAAGGGTTAATGCCCGACGAGGTGTCCATTGTCAGGTATTAAAGGGACACCAGGCAACTCTTGAGTGTTTTTTCTCTACGAAGCTCCCCCTAGTGTCTGGTAGTAAATGCTTTCATACACTCTGTCGTAAAAACGAACTGTTGTCACCCCACCCCCCTCGCCACGAGCAACCCAGCTGAGCAGAGGAACCGGCTATTTCAAAACCAGTTATGTCTACCGAGGCAAGTAAAGCAATACTTTCTTTCCAACTGATGGCGATTTTTTTAATTTTATTGTGTTGTCATGCATACTAGTATTTTTACCGGGAACGAACGATATGAACGAGGCGAACTGCTTTCGTGTTTGTTTGTTTTTGGGAGAGTGGGCATGAGCATAAAATATATATATATATCGGAGGCTAATATTTGTCTAAAGTTATATTAGCAAGGTCTATAAGTTCATCTGGTAGAATGATGGTTTACCTTTGCTTGTCTAAGAAAACATCCAAATGTTTTTTCTAGCTCGATCATGATATGTGCAACATGTTTATTGCCTATTATCAGACGCGTTGACTTAGTGACATAAAATAAAAGTGTAAGTTACACAAATAAAACCGACAGAGGAACGGCCACACAACTACAGAAATCAAACGTGTTTGCTATGACAATGCCTAACATCAAAGTGATAGTATCTAGCGTAACGTTACTAGTAAGCCCGTAACAGACAGCGATCATAATAAAAAAACTTTACAGACAATAGCAAACATCCTGAGGTCACAATTACTTGAAATTTAAATATTAAACACAGTTTATTCCAAAGATACTTACAAGTGCAACAGCAATAAGGCCAGGTCAACATCTGTTTTGCAGGCTTCTGTTTCTCTCAGTTCTCACCATTCTGAAAAAGCCGGTCCGATATATTTACTGGAGTCTGACTTATTGCTCGGTCAGTCTCCCGTTTCCTCTTTCGTTGGTCCTCCGACAAAGATTTCCTAGCTTTCTGCTTCTTTTTTACAGGCTCAGCCTCAGCCATAACTAAATCTATCGTTGCCCTTTGCTTAGCTAGCTGGTGCTTGAATGGGGGCGTGTACGTGTGCAGTGCCGTCAAGCAATTCGTTACATCGCGAGACCTGATATCACGCGATACTTCCTGACACCGACCCGCCGGCCCAAAGTTGCAAGTGAGTTTTTTCCGCTCTCGGGCACCAGGGGGGTGCGAAACCACCACCATTCAACCCGAAATAAGTAATATAACCATTCCACTGACTCCGAAGCTGTTCAGTTAAGGTTAAAAAGTTACCTAGAGCCCCTTTAACGTTAATGAACGCGGAGAGGACGGTTGCCTCCGCCGAAGTCAATTAATACCTGACAATGGACACCTCGAAGGGCATTAACACCATGGTCACTTGCCAAATAACACATTTTTAAAACATTAGTTTATATTTTAATTAGTTTTTACAATCGAAATCTAAAGTTTTTACAAACAATAACTTGGTTTCCATGGTTACGCCTGACGGTTTATTTACTAGGTGTCCTCTATCACTTTTTAATGGACACCCTGCAGCCAATCAGAATCGAGTATTCACCCAGACCATGGTATAGAGCTGGTAAGTCCCGCCCATCCGTAAAACCCCAAGTGGACCTCTAGGTTGAAAAATCGTCAATGCAAGTGAATGGGAGAAAATAATTATTTTCTGGTCCCGTTTGAATTGTGCCATGAATGTGAACATATGTTGTCTGTGAATTTTATATATAATTTTTCATGTTACGAGTTTGACAGTATATGGTATGATTCTTCGGCTAGCAGTTGTGGAAAAGATATAACGAGAAAGACTACATGTCGCCTATGTGACCCCATAAAGTTGACTTACCCGTTGTTTTCGCCAACCTCAACGATTGTGTCCTCTCCCTGAAAGAAGGCGGTGAAGTGCACCAAAGACACAGCCATGTTTAGCGGGATCCGTGAGCTAGTGTCCGTGTGCGAGTGGTGGTGATGTTTCAAACGCGTCGAAAGCAGCGAAGAGTTGTAGTCCACAAAGTGCTCACACACAAAGTCTAACCGTATCAAACTTCTACCCGCTAAATTGTAGCATTCTTTACACGAAAAGTTATATAAAAAATTCACAGACAACATATGTTCACATTCATGGCACAATTCAAACGGGACCAGAAAATAATTATTTTCTCCCATTCACTTGCATTGACGATTTTTCAACCTAGAGGTCCAGCGGGGTTAGCGGAAGGGGCGGGACTTACCAGCTCTATAACCAGAGCCATAGAGAGCCTAAGTCCCTCCCCTTCCGGTCGACCACCATGGGACCTTAGTTCGGAAAAATATTGTATGGTAGTCAATGGCGAGAGACAACAAATATTTTGATCTCGTTTGAATTGTGCCCTGAATTACACATATGATGTTTGTCAATTTAAAAGATACATTTTAAAGTCAAGAAAGTCGCAGCTTGATGTAAAACTGTTGAGGTATAAGACTGTGAAAACACGTAATTACAAAGACTACAAACCCAGAAGGCGCACATGCGACGTCATACCTTTTCTCTCAATGAATGAAGCTAACTTTACTGAAGCTAACGTCTGTCATTTTTTCTATAGTCTTACATTATAATCGTAACGTTACGCCGTCATGCCTGAGTGTTTTGAGCCAGAATACACACATACGAGCAACGGATCTTGTGACGTACATAGTGCGAGACGAGAGATGTAGTTCATTGAGCGATTTTCACATAAAACTAAACGTTACTCTTCTGTTTTATGACAAACTGCGACTTTCTTGACTTTCATAATTACCTTTTAAATTGACAAACATCATATGTGTAGTTCAGGGCACAGTTCAGACGGAATAAAAAGATAAGTTATCTCTCGCCATTGACTACCATACATATTTTTTCCGAACTAAGGTCCCATGAGCCGGAAGCGGAGGGGCGGGACTTAGGCTCTCTATAGAGAGAGAGAGTTGCGACAACGGAAGTTCGAAATGCTTAGTTGTCACGTGATTCGCGTAGACCTCAGATAGTTCCAGGAAGTGCTTCGGTGCCAATTCAAATCTATGATTCAAATCGATGGAGTTAGAGAGCAGAACTTTGATTTTTGGTAGTTTGTAGTCAATAAATTAATTGATTTACAATATGTATATAATACACTGATATGTGAATGTAGTATGTGTTTGTAGTTACAGCCATGTTATTTTTAAAAGATAAAAATCTGCTAGTATTTAATGTTTATAGTGGTCAACCAGCGTTGCCTGCCGTTTGTGAACATATTTCTGGCTACGTACGTTACCTTGGTTAAAGACCGTGTTGCAGTTGTTTTGAAGTATTTCATTTAGGTTCGCGTTTAAAGTCTGTAGAGAGAATGGTGTCGTCTTGGCGGCCCCTAATTTAGTAACAAATGATCGTTGCGACGGAAGCGAATCAATCATAACTAATTTCAGCTGGAAAATAACTTTATTAAAGAACCGCTGTAAAGCCAAAACAATCTCTGTTACCTTAAATTATACGTTTATCTCTGTAAAGCTGCTTTGAAACAATCTACATTGTTAAAAGCGCTATATAAATGAAGATGACTTGACTTGACTATTTTTTGTTCTAGAATGTTATTTAAAGGTATCCCGTAATGTTCACTATGGTTTCACAAGGACAGAGACTTGCAGGGAACAGGTTGCAAACAAGTAAAATGTAGAATTTAATTAGCCTAAGTGAAATTTCATTAATCTTAATGTTTACAATGCTTATGCACCCCATGCGCTTATTACTATATAAATTAATACATAATATATTAATATATAATATATTACATTTTCAAACAAAACATGATTATACACACACACATTATTTCCTTTTAACATAATTTGATAAATTCATGACCTACATCACTTCAATCTATAAAACCTATTTAGTTTAAATTAATTTTTAGTACATTTAAATAATACATATTTTAGGTTTTCTTATCTTAAACCCCCAAAAATACCAGGTTGTGCAACTGTCCGCACAAATGAACAGTCTAAAAAACTATTTAAAATGGTGTCTTAAGAATAAAAAATTAAAAACGAAATTCTATGGCATCATTTGAACCTTTCATATAAACAAAGTTTATAAAGTTTAAAAATTTAAGCAGTTTTAAAGCTGTTGAGATAATTGAAAAACTTTTGTCCAGCAATTTGCATGTCAGGGTGGCACAACTGCAAATATGGTTATTTTATTATAGTAATTACAGTATACATGATAATGCATCATCTAGAGGAGTCTTAATGATGAGTGAAAAGGGTTGTAGATCTCTCTCTAATACTGGCAAAAACTGCTTTCAAGTATGGGTAGGTTGGTACACTTTCCATGTCAGGTGAATTTAAACACTTAGAAATGTGTACAGCTGAAACTTGTTTAGATTTCAAAAAGTCAAAGTTCATGACTCAAAAATATACATTACATCAGTTTTAATATATATACTTTTGCATTGATTTAGCACAATGGGATTTATAAATGTCTAATAAACTGCACGTCAAGCATGTCGTCTGTCATTTCCTCTGTCAGTGGTTCTCAACTCCAGTCCTCGGGACCCGCTGCTCTGCACATTTTGTATGTCTCCCTTATATAACACACCTGAATCAGATCATCAGCTCGTTAAGAGAGACTCCATGAACTGAACTGAGTGTGTCAGATACGAGAGACATACAAAATGTGCAGAGCAGCGGGTCCCGAGGACTGGAGTTGAGAACCACTGCTCTCTGTTGTTCTTGTAGTGTCTGACACACAGAGAGGAGAAAATATGCTGAAACTGAAGGTGAGGTTACAGCGTCAGTGCAGGGAGTCTTCAGGATCCACTGAATCCCCTTTGTGCTTCTTGTGTTGAATGTGATAAAGGAGACAAAAACGGGACAAATTATATAGTAGTATATATTACATGTTGTGGTATTTAGTATTATTCCCCATTTAGTCTAGTGTGATTTGTTTTTTTAAATGGCTTGCTGCTTTTAAGAATTGTTTTTAATCTCACAAATAAACTTCCATTTCCCTTTCCCATCAATCCAAAAATCAGCTGAGCTGAAACATAATATAGACAGGTAGCTTACAGAAACACAATGCCTAAAAAACTCCACCCATACGTTTTTGTTACTCAAATATGCAATCTAAAATAAGGATTTTTTTTTTGTTTTGTTATTGCACATTTAATGAGGAATGAAATGATATTCTCATTTTATCACTTCCACATATCACACTCCCCAATGTTATATTTAACCCCTGTTTAGAAGCCTTTCCCTCTTATTACACAACAAATGATAAAAAATGCATTAATATAACGGTTTTAACCATTAATAGGCTGTTCGTGGTTTGTTATGCGCTACTAACTTTACCCAATGACCTATCTTTTATCTGATAACGTCCCCTAAAACTACTAATTTAGAGAGCAATAGTCAACTAGCATGGTTTAATACACAAGTTAATTTGATTCAGATGTACTGATAATATACAATCTTATTCTTTAAACGTCTTACCTTTTAAAAGTGCATCACAAACGGTCTGTTCTACCGCGCTGCTGCTGCTTCCGGGAACTATCGAGAGGCTCCACGAGCCGCCATGCTGTAAAAAAAGCGTTCCATTGTAGTCAATGGAGTTGTGGCAACTCTCTCTCTCTATGGCTCTGGGTATAACGTTAGCCAGTTAACGTTAGCCTACAGCAGGTTAGTGTAAAGCTAGAGCAGAACTGTTGAGGAAATGAGCGACAGATATTTATTTTGTTTATTTGATTTAAACTGACTTGCTAAATCAAGCTAGGTAGGATGGCACATTATTTAAATGGATAATGTTAGTTCACCAAAAATAAAAATTAACCCATGATTTACTCATCCTCAAGCTACACACCTAACGTTATGTATGCAAGTCATACACCTAGGAGGATGGCTTGAGGGCGAGTATATCATGGGTTAATTTTCATTTTTGGTGAACTATCCCTTTGTTTAAGCTGGGTGACTTGTGTGGTTTTGCGCAGGATACTGCAGCCCGGAGGAATAGCCTATGGCACTTCATGACTTGTAGTAACGTTACGTTGATGTTTTCGATCTGTGTATTGCAGCTGCAGAAGAAGAAGAAGAGGATCATCTTTTTGCAGAATGTCATGCCGCTAATTTGGCCAATTGTGAAAACATGTATCGGCAGAATGCTCGCTCCAAAGTGGAAGAGGAGAAGTTTAATGGTATAAGTTGGCCTGTCACAATTTCTGAAACATGAGACATTTTTGCCTAACACTTTCTGTTTTAGAAAGAGCAGAAGTATGTCTGAATCCGCTGTCAGTGTCCATAGGTACAGGCGTAATGTCCATGATTCACATGTTTTTCAGAGTATAGACGCAGCTGGAAGGAAGTGGTTGAGAAGTTGAAGGAGAAATACCCCCAGTGGACTTCTGAAGACATCTCCAACCTCAGATTTCATTTTGAGCATTTTGCCGAGGAATTTGGGTATCTCCTCCACTTCTGTATCCTGTAAGTGAACACTTGCTTTCAGTACCCAAAGCTAGCTTTGCAAAGCTAAACTCAGATTGTAACAAACACTCTTTCAGCTCTAGGTGGCAGCACTCTCTGACTCCATCCCACACAATAATAGATCAGATTATTGTAATAAAATAAGTATTAATAATCTCTTATTCTCTCTTGTTTACGGTCCCGACATGAACTCTGGGACAGCAATGAGATGCTCGACTTCTTTCAGCATGACTCTTCTCCTGAGCAGCGCAGAGCGATGTTTGACTCGGTAGACACTCATCATTATGGCGCCATCAACTTTGAGGAGTATCTTCAGGTTATAAATAATACCTCGAATTATGAGTTTTTGCAGAATTCTTTAACATCTATGTCCGTTTGTCTTCATCAAGAAGTCTTTAGCAGATGTTTGATTTTCACTCGTCGTCTCTCTCTCTTTTAGCTGATGAACAATGTGGTATTTGCGTCACCTGTGCCCGCGGCTGCTTGGTTTGACGAGGACAGAGATGAGATTCTGACACTGTGCTATGAAGTATCACAAGCTGACCCCTTCACACAGATGTGCTATGGTTTGTTCTAGACCACAAGGATTGCTTTGTACAGTAATGGTTGTCATCTGTGTTCTGTTTACTCTTTTTTTTTAAGTATCACATATAGAAATGTTGTTTTGTTTACCTCAGTTTTTAATGCTTTTTTCAGTATTGCTGTTTAAGACTGAATTATACATTCTGTGTGATAGAGTGTAGAAAACAAGAGTTTCATTGTTAAGGATGACTAGTCAAAAAAGAAGTAAAAGTATGATGTATGAGGATAAACGTGTAATTAAAATAATCTGCCGTCATATTCTTGTTTAAATGCTTATTTATTTGCGAACGCTTTATGGGGTGTGTGTATGTGTGTGTGTGTGTGTGTGTGTGGGGGGGTGGTTCTGGGGTTTGTGTTTTTCAGTCCAACCGTGGTGAGGCGCTGAGATCTGCTGTCTGTCAGTTTAGCTCACTTGGACCTTTAGAAAAAATATCAATTCAAGTCAGTGTTATTTTGGCCATCATTAAACATCAAATCAATAAGAGTCTGTGACACCATAATATGTTACCTTGAATGATGCAATGGTACATTTGCCACAAATATGAGGTGACTTAAATGTCACACACTCCTCAGCGCTGCTTTCACCCACTGATCCTCAACGCTCACACACACCTTCTTCTTGGTGAAGAAAGATTAAGAGATTAGATTTTTGCAGACCAATGATAGCAAAACAGTTTTATTTTCTTCTGAAGGTGCTGCAAGTCATGCCTACACACGTTCACATCACTCAACTCATGTAAATAATTTATGCAATTTCAGATTTTTTATAAGCTGCCTTCAACTCTATTTATACATTGTACACTAGCTGAATAAAAACTATTTCTTTTTAAAAGTAGAGTTCATTAACTTGATTAAAACTTGACAGTAAAGACATTTTACAATGTTACAAAATATTTCTAATTCAAATAATTTGTAACTTTATCAAAACTTTATCAATTATCTTTTAAAAATGTTTTATTCTGTGGCGGAAACAAGCTTCCATACCTCCTGGCCTCTTCCTCCCATCCATCCTCCCTGACGTGTACCGTTACGGTAGGGCCGGCCCAGCTATCGGTAGGCGCCGGCGGTGCCGCGGTAGTCTACCTGAGAAAACGTTTTTGCAAAAGACGGACTATGGACCCAACCAACTCTATAGGAGGGGAGGGGAGAACTCCCTCACATGGTACAACCCATGCAGAGGCTGCGCGCTGCGGTGTCAGAATGTGGAACGTGTGTAGCCTAATGTAACTAACGTGACAAATGTGAAATAAAAAAATAAAATAAAAAATCCTCGACCGGCCCAAAAGTGAAGCGGCCCACCGGGAATTCTCCCGATTACCCACCCCGGGCCTGGAGTAATGGCTTCATTTTAAATGGATAATTTTTCACATTATTACTGATTTTTTTGATCACAAATGCAATTTTGGTGTGATTAAGAGACTTTCAAAAACTATTAAATCTAAATGAACTCAAACTTTTGAACAACGGTGTATTACATAGTACATTTAATGTTTATTCATAGATTGTAATCATAATTATTTTTCAAATAAATCAACTTAAATAGAGTGAAAAGTTGATTTAAAAACTTAAAATAATAATACTTTGTTACATTTATATAGCACTTTTCTCGATACTCAAAGCGCATTATGGTGTTGATGGCCGCAGCAGCGCCTGAGCCGCCGCATGTACAACTCGTTCTCCAGCATGATCTGAGAAAGACTCAAATACCTTATTTTACAAATTATTTGTATTGTTTAAAATTAGTGACCAAGAAATAATGCTGAATCTCAATCATACAGTATAAGCACTACCACATTACATTGATCAAAAGTGATAGTAAGTACTAAAATATTTTTTATTTCAAATAAATGCTGTTCTTTTGAACTTTACATTTAACAAAGAACCTTAAAAAAATATTTCCACAATTTTCTCCAAAAATATTAAGCGGTCTTCAATACATCAAATCATCATATTAGAATGAGTTCTGAAGGATCACACTGAAGACTGGAGTAATGATGCTGTAAAATCTGGTTTGCCATTACAGAAACCTATTTATTTAAAATTTTAATAATATTTCAAACCATTGCGGTTTTTTTCAACTATTTTTTAATCAAATAATTGCAGTGAGCATTAGTGAAAGATCTTTCACGTTATAATAACACCCACTTTTAACATCTTTAAAATATTTTATTATTATTATTATTATTATTAAATAAAGCCACAGATTTTTCAGTGTACCAGACTGTATGTCCTGTGTATTTTGGGTTTTTTTGTATTTGTATTTTTGTGTGCCCTCATATTAAAATGTATGGTTACATTAACACCTATTTTGGTGTAACCACATTGTGTGGGTAAGTCAAGTCAAGTCATCTTCATTTATATAGCGCTTTTAACAATGTAGATTGTTTCAAAGCAGCTTTACAGAGATAAACGTATAATTTAAGGTAACAGAGATTGTTTTGGCTTTATAGCGGTTCTTTAATAAAGTTATTTTCCAGCTAAAGTTAGTTATGATTGATTCGCTTCCATCGCAACAATCATTTGTTATTAAATTAGGGGCCGCCAAGACGACACCATTCTCTCTACACAGACTTTAAAAGCGATCCTGTGAGAAACACTGATGGCGTTCACATGCGCATTAAGAACGGGTTCTATAGTTATGTGCGTTTGAATATATGTGCGCAGGTTTGTAATTCCCTACAAGCCAAGCCTAAACAAAGTACTGGTGTTTCCTTATAATTTTGATACAGAATTTTATTTTATCAATTCGGGGTAGATACGCAAATTGAGTTTCCCAACAACGCTTTATCTGTAGAGTGGTAAAGGGATCCTCCATAGGGAGAGACTAGTTGGCACTTCAGCACTGCGTTGTCATCGGGTCCAGGCGAAGGGCCTTCGTCAGATCTGGGAACGGCCTGGATCCGGCAGGCTGCGGGAAAACCTTCACCATACCTAGAGATTGGCATGGTTTTATTTCAGTTAGCCTAATAGCTGGTTTGATTTGCATTGAGAGATGATCTTATGGAAAGTACTCCATGCCAATCTCTAGGTATGGTGAAGGCTATGTGATGATGTGGGGCTATTTTAATTCCAAAGGCCAAGGGAACTTTATCAGGATGCATAGTATCCTAAAAAAAAAAAAAAAAAAAAAATACTTAAAAATAAAAATCTGCCTGCCTCTATGGGAATTTAACATAGGGGTGTCCAAACTTATGCACCCTGTATTTTAAGCAAGAACATTTATTTATTTACGATACATTATTCATTCACAAAGAAAATTGGTGTCCTTAAAGGTTGGATTTTTCCTAATTTTTTTTAATTAAGGCATTAAGTTCAATTTCCAAAAGATGATTTTTTATTCCTCTTTTTAGTCAACTTTAGCATGGGTGTCTAAACTTATGCATAGCACTGTATATTTTTTAAGATGGAAAAATGCGGTTTTACAGATACTAGACACGTGACTTTAAAATGAAAGATTGGTATCAAAGAGCACACCCAGGATCCTAACCGACGACGAAGACTTGACAGAGCAGCCATCAAGTGTTAGACAGTATTCTAGATTATTACGTGAGGAAGTGTTTTGTCCAATAATTGACACTTCGCTAAGCCCCGCCCTCCTTAGTTACTGTTGCTACGCCTGTCAAGCTTTCGCGCCTGGCACGTCTATTACAGTATGCACTGGTTTCAGACATTCCTAAGGAGATAATTAGTCATTTTTGGCGAACAGGTGAAAATATGAGAGAGCAAGACTGCAGTATGCATTCAAGGGCTATATCCACGACATAATATGCAAACGATTAGAGAATAATTTTATCAAAATTGAAGCTAAAGTCTATAACGTTAGGTCCCAGCGCAAGCAGCAGCGCCTCGTACGCTGACCATTCAAATGAGAAACACACAAATTGAGGAACAGCTGTTCATGCACAGCAGGGTAAGTGAAATGTGAAAATATTTTAATATTTACAAAACAAACAGCTTATCTACAGTCATGGTCAAAATTGATGGCACCCCTGATAAATATGATAAAAAATGGCTGTAAAAAATAAATCTGCATCGTTTATCCTTTTGATCTTTCCTTCAAATAATTCGCAAAAATCTAACCTTTCATTGAAGTAAAATAATTTAAATTGGGGGGTAAATCACATTATGAAATAAATGTTTTTCTCCAAAACACGCTGGCCATAATTGTTGGCACCCCTAGAATTTTTTATGAGAAAAATATCTCTGAAGTATATTCCCATTAATATTTACATTAAGCACACCAGGGTGACTAAGAACATGAAATTGTCCAGCTATGACTTCTTGTTTCACAGGAGTTTAAATATGAGGAATACACAAAGGCCAAATTCCCTGAATCATCCATCACAATGAGTAAAACCAAAGAATATAGTTCTGATGTGCAGCAAAAGATTGTTGAGCTTCACAAAATAGAAAGTGGCTGTAAGAAAATATCTAAAGAATTGAAAATCCCCATTTTGACCATCAGGGCAATAATTAAGAAGTCATAATCAACTAAAGATGTTATGAATCTGCCAGGAAGAGGACGTGTGTCTATATTGTCTTAATGCACGGCGAGGAGGATAGTTTGAGTGGCCAAAGACTCTCCAAGGATCACAGATGGAGAATTGCAGGGATTAGTTGAGTCTTGGGGGTCAGAAAGCCTAAAAAAAAATTATCAAACAACCCCTACATCCCCACATGTTGTTTGGGAGGGTTTCAAGAAAAATCCTCCTCGCTCCTCCAAAAACGAACTCCAGCATATTCAGTTGTCAGACACGACTGGATCTTCAGAAGGGACCGGATTCTGTGGTCAGATGAAACTAAAAAAAGGGTTTTTTGGCAGCAAACCCAGCAGATGTGTTTGGTGCACACAGGGATGAAGAGTACCCCATGCCTACGGTTAAATACACTGCTGGATCTTATATGTTGTGGGCCTATTTATTTGCTGGAGGTCCTGGACATCTTGTTCAGATACATGGTATTATGGATTCTATCAAATATCAACAGATAAAAAATCAAAACCTGACGGCCTCTGCTAGAAATCTTATAATGGGCCGTGGTTGGATCTTCTATCAGGACAACGATCCAAAACAAACATCAAAATCAACACAAAAATGTGTTAGGGAGCACAAAATGAAGCTTCTGCCATGAGCGTCCCAGTCCCCTGACCTGATGAGTGGGCTGAACTGAAGAGAAGAAGCACCAACATGAGCTTGTGAATCGGAAGGATCTGGAGAGATTCTGTGTGGAGGAATGGTCTCTGATCTCTTGTCAGTTATTCTCCAAACTCATCAGGCATTATAGAAGAAGACTCAGAGCTGTTATCTTGGCAAAAGGAGGTTGCAGAAAGTGTTTAATAACAGGATGCCAACAATTATGGCCAGCGTGTTTTGGAGAAAAACATTTACTTTATAATGTGATTTACCCCCACTTTCAATTCTTTTACTTCAATGAAAGGTTAGATTTTTGTGAATTTTTTGAATGAAAGATCAAAAGGATAAACAATGCAGATTTATTTTTTATAGCCATTTATTATCATATTTATCAGGGGTGCCATCAATTTTGACCATGACTGTATATGTATTGTGGAATAAACACAAGACATTAGCCTGACTACTTTGCAATGATAACATTCTCCCGCTTATATTTTTAGCGCGCCAGGCTAACGTTACTGCTCACACATCGGACTAACTTACTGTTATGAACTGATTAAGTTTGCATACCAACCTTTTCCTTGGAGATCTCCAGCAAGCCCCCTGATGTTCCCTCCTTTTACTAACTAACTTTTACTTTTACTAGAACTAACACCGGGAGAGTCGCGATGGGATTGGGGTAACGTTACTGGTTTGGCCGTCGATTAACAAAATGCTGAAATATATTTTTAATAGAGGTGGGCATAGATTAATTTTTTTAATCTAGATTAATCTAGATTAATTTTGAAATTAATCTAGATTAATCTAGATTAAAATGGCTCATTTGAATTCTGACGAAGGCATTCAGAATATGTGTGCTACCCAAATAATGACTATAAAAGTAAGTCTTTGAGAACGGGTTTCTCAAGCCAGGTGGCGCATTAGACCAGGGGCTCATCTCCTGTTTCCAAAATGCATCACAAACTGCTTGAGAAAGCTGTTCTACTCATAGACTGTAAAAGGTTACTACTGTACTGTTACCGTCCGTAGGCAACATTAGGTAGGCCTATGTTATTATCAACTACTATAGGCTATCAATTAGGGATGGGCGATATGGCCTAAAATCTATATTGTGATATACATTGCAGCCTCTTGCGATAACGATTATAATAAAACCATTTCAGAACAGGTTACACAGACCCTGCTAAACAACTGCTAAATGTTTTTTTTTTTTTTTAAAGGGTGTATGTAGTTTTGAGAACATATATCAGACATGGGGACTTGTGACTTGGTGACTTGGACTCGAGTCGACTCGAGTAGCTATTTTTATGACTTGTGACTTGACTTGACAAAAAATAAAATACTTGAGACTTGACTCGGACTTGGAAGTTAAAGACTCGGGACTTGACTTGACTTGAGACACGATGACTTGAATGACTTGAGTGTTAATCACATCATGTTTTCAGTTTGAATATAAAATATATAAATTATTTTTAAAAATAAAGTTGATTACCCAGCTGGAGCGCAGGCTGAGAATAGCGTTGTCATGACTGGATCACGACACTATCATCAGTCGCGCGCGCCCTCTCGTACCTTGCACACCACGCCCACTTAGATCATATCATATCAACATGTCAGCCGGAGGGGTACTGACTCCGAGGGTCATCGCTTTCGGCTTCAAGAATTATTCACAAGATGGCAAAAGACGAACAGCGCTTTGCAAGACATGCAACATTAACATCGCGGACAGCAAGACAGAGCTGCGAACTCACGCATTCACCGTGAGAGACACGCGACACTTTTCACATGCTCTCACGCCACACATTCATTTTCTCACGCACAGAAAAATCGCGACGCAAGAGCAGGTTACATATGATATAAAAAAATCTCAGCTCTCAGATTCTGTCACTTTTATTACGAAATTCAAACAATACGTTTTGGCGCTTGTAAATGTGACGCGACAGATCCCTATAGCGACAGGTGAACCGATCATCTCTAGCTAGTAAATAAACACGAATGAACAATGTTGAAAGATACAGTAGGCTACAACTTACCGAAATGTATATTCCTCATACCAAATATCGACCAATCAATCAAACAAATGGGTCAATAAAACAGCTGGAGAACAATTATGTCACATAACATTTACCCCAGGAAAGCCATTTGATGACCTAGCACGTTAGTTGGCTAGAAAAAAAAGTATTTTTCTAAATATGTGTACTATTACATATTTATTATATTTTTACATATATCATTAAATAAAGTTGTTGTTATTATAATAAAAAAAAACGCATTATATAGCCTATCTCTCTGTATGTTTACAGCATTAGGTGAGTTGTTTTTTTCTTGAGAAAAATGAATGGCTATCTTGTGTAGCCTACCTAATATTTATCCAAATGAGTCAATATTAAATCAGATCACAATAATTGAATTGAATTTAAATAATAAAAAAGCATAGCTTACCAGAAATTGTACTATGTAAACATTGTAACATGTTGTCACTAAACCGAATACAATTCAGTTTAGTTACTAAAATGTTTTTGACAATCACAATACACTTATTGTAAACACAGTTTACGTACAACATTAAACTTCGATACATTTTAAACACTGTTGGCAGAAGTGAAAAATAAATAATTTTATGAAGTTACAATTTTGTTTGATTCCATGGTGTATTTTACTGAACATGAGTATTTACAATGCAAATCCAAATTGTTGTAATTTATTGACAGTTACTTATATCTGGTCTTTTCACTTTATTTAGATCAGATTCTGCAGGTAAAATTACAATAATAAGGTGACTTGACTTGGACTTGACCTACTACAGGACTTGACTTGACTTGACTTGACATAGCCTGTGACTTGACTTGACTTGACTTGCCCAAGAAAAAAATACTTGGGACTTACTTGAGACTTGAAGGTTAAGACTTGAGACTTACTTGAGACTTGCACATGTGTGACTTGGTCCCATCTCTGACATATATTGTGCAAAACTGTAAGTATACAACATAATTTTGCAGATAAATAAAATGTAAGTACACTAGCTGCAGAGACTTAAGTAGGTCTAATGTTTATTATGGCTTGGAGCTTATGAAACCCCAAATTTAAAATTAGAATATTGTCTAACTGATGTCTTTTCAGTTAAAAAGAAACACAACAACGATTCTTAAAATCGGGCGCAGACAGAGATTATGTGCTACACCACTCACTAAGATATATTGGGAATAATACGCGCGCGCTGGTATTCAGTGATATGTTTCGTTTTGAATTTGAGGTGGTAGAACGGATTAGTCACGTTTTAACGTACCGAACTGTGACCCCACACACTCTGTCTATAGTTTGCTGCTGCTCGTTGCACCGATCTTTTTCACCAGCTTTCACTTTCAGCCGTGTTTACTTAAGATGACGACGAATATGCGTTGCAGCCGGGTGTTCCTCGCGGCCGCGGGTAGATTGCGTCATCATAGCTTGTGTAGTATTAGCCAGCTCCCAACGCAACATGGAGAATAGATTAACGGCGATATTTTTTTTATCGCGCGATAAGAGTCTCGCGTTAACCCAGCACGTTAACGCCGATAACGGCCCACCACTAATTTTTAAGTAACATTAAGTTATGTCAGTGAGCCTCCGTCTTGCCTTTAATCACACTGCTTGATCCACGAGCTGGACAATAACTTTATTCTAGAGCTGCTATAAAGCCAAAACACTTTACTTTAATTTCCTTTTATCAATGTAAAGCTGCTTTGGAACAATCTACATTGTTAAAAGCGCTATATAAATGAAGATGACACCCGGCATTTCTCCCTTTGGGTTTTAGGTTTCGGGAAGGGAACAAAATCCACCACCCCGTCCAAACTTTTAGGATACCGGGTATCAGATTTCCACAATCCATACGCACACCGCTTCGGCATGTTTGAATCTCTGTTTTTTCAGAATTTAGTAGTAGGAAAGTACTAGTCATCCAGTTTTTTATATCAGATGTGCATTCCGTTAATTTAGTGAATTGGTAAGTTTCTTCAGGGCGTGCAGAAATATAGAGCTGAGTATCATCAGCACAACAGTGAAAATTAATGCCACGCTTCCTAATGATATCTCCCAAGGGTAACAAGTACAGAGTGAACAGCAACGGTCCTAGTACTGAGCCTTGTGGTACTCCATACTGAACTTGTGATCGATGAGACATCTCTTCATTTACTGCTACAAACTGATAACGGTCAGATAAGTATGATTTAAACCAGTGGTTCCCAACCTTTTTCCTTGGGGCCCCCCCATGTACATATTTAACAATCCCCCCCCCCCCCCCCCCCCCCAATATATATATAAAGAAAAGATATATAAAGAAATGCCAGAGAAATTTCCTTGATTTCATTTTTTTTATTCTTTTTTATATTAAAACTAACATCATAAAGTATGATTTTTTTTTTACTTTGAGCAATTCTGGAGCTATAATTCACTCTTCTTATGAGCATATAAAACAAAACGGCTCCTTGGAAAAAATTAAATGTAATATTGTAGTAGTTATAAACAAAGGTTTATTTTATTTCAGATTAACATTTGAGGGCAGCAATTGTATTCATAATGTAAAAATAAAACTGACGTAATGTTACTTGAAGGCATTATAGCCTACTATTCCTGCCAAACTTCCATGGGTGCAGTTAGTGTTACTACAGTAAATCCATGGTGAATGTTGCGTATCTACCCCGAATTGATAAAATAAAATAAAATTCTGAATCAAAACTATAAGGAAACACCAGTAATTTGTTTAGGCTTGGTTTGTAGGGAATTCCAAACCTGCGCACATATATTCAAACGCACATAACTATTGAACCCATTCTTAATGTGCATGTGAACGCCATCAGCGTTTCTCACAGGTTCGCGTTTAAAGTTTGTGTAGAGAGAATGGTGTCGTCTTGGCGGCCCCTAATTTAATAACAAATGATCGTTGCGACGGAAGCGAATCAATCAAAACTAACTTTAGCTGGAAAATAACTTTATTAAAGAACCGCTATAAAGCCAAAACAATCTTACGTTAAATTATACATTTATCTCTGTAAAGCTGCTTTGAGACAATCTACATTGTTAAAAGCGCTATATAAATGAAGATGACTTGACTTGACTGATCTGTGGACACTGGATAGTTCATGGCACAATGTTTCTTCCAGGTTTCCACGTCAGCGCTGTTTGATCCGTTAATAACAGAGAAATGTGAATGTTTGTCACTAGATCTCGCAGCAATGTTATTACTTCAGTGGCGAATTCAAATGCTTTCTTTACTGGATCTCTTAGCGCTGTGTAACATTAGTGACAGTGTTGCATGATCAAGATCGGCTCGCGCTGCACTGGTCCAAACTGATAAACGGTCCTTCAACCACACAATAGCGAGCAGTTTCGTTCCGCTTGCATTACGTTTGCCATTTGATGTTGGGCAATGTTGTGGTCGCGCCGGCGTCTCTTACATTATGAGTGCGCTTGCCACGCGCAACGCGCCTACATTTGAAATAACAAAATTGTAATTGAAATCGGCATTGTAAGCATATGATTTTTTAAAAACTTTGAAAAAATATTTTTATATAAAATTGTTAGTGGAACATTTTATGCATCTTTATTCACCTCAAAGCAAATCCGCTCCCGTGCCCCCCCCCCCCTGTGAACTCTGGCAGGTTGGGAACCAATGATTTAAACCATGCTAGTTAGGGGTGTAACGGTACGTGTATTCGTACCGGACCATTTCGGTACAGGGCTTTCGATTCGGTGCACGTGTGTACCGAATGACCGAATGCAATATTTTGTGTGCGGAACATAGGTACATTTCCGTGTTTCCACATGAACATATTAAGTGGCGGAAGTCTCCGCGTTCAGCGCAAATCCCGCCCTGCAGCTGATTCCAAAGTTTTACCAGTGTTTTACCCGTCGTCACTGTTACCTAAACCAATAAAATCGACTGCAGGGCGAAAAAAAGCTTTTCCGCTCCGTGTGCGCCGCCGCACTCTCCGTTCCGTGTGTGTGTGTGTGTGTGTGTGTGTGTGTGTGTGTGTGTGTGTGTGTCTGCGCGCTGCGCTCTCTGCTCAATGTTCGAATGTGTTTTCGCTGCGCGTTCTGCTCTGTCGTTAACGGCCCAAACACTCCAATCATGTACCGATCACTCACTGGAAAAGCAAAGTCCGCTCAAATAAGGTGAAATTTCTCAGTAGTAACTTAGATTTCTGTTTGCTGAGCTGGTATAGTCATGCTGGCAACAATGGTAAAATGACCTGCTCTGATCACATGCTCTGGTAATAATAGCCTTGTAGGACTATATTTTATTTTGATAATTAGAAAAAAAATATATATAAAAAAAAATCTTAAATTGATTATGTTGATTGATTACTGAAAAATAATAATACATTGATATATTTATGTTTAATATTATTTTAATATAGGGCTATTTTCTGTTCCTTTTTTTCCCCGGTGTTTCATTTAATTAGGTGATTCTAAGTTTAATTATTGATGATTACAAGCTTGGAGGAATTGCAATTAATTACAGCAAATTGTGCAATTAATTAGTTCTTTTTTTTTTATCGATTCCCAGACTTAATTTTTAAATATGAGCAGGCCTACAAGCTGGGATTGGTAATGCTGCACTGTAATCATAGTTATTTATTTATATTTTTCATTAAATTTATTATGTGATATTGGTTTGAGACTGAGAGTATTTTATTTAGTGGAGAACTTTGCAGCAGTATCTTATTTCTTATTCTTTTTTTTATTTTATATATATTTTATTATATTTTATTAAAAAGTGTTTAAAAAAGTGTAAACAAATTGTTAAAAAAAGTTTATAGTAATAAACAACCTGCAGTTTAATGTTTGCATTTCTTTCCCTTACTGTACCGAAAATAAACCGAACCGTGACTTTAAAACCGAGGTACGTACCGAACCGTGATTTTTGTGTACCGTTACACCCCTAATGCTAATGCAATTCCACTAATGCCAACATAATTTTCAAGTCTATTTAAAAGAATGTTGTGGTCAATAGTGTGAAATGGAGCACTAAGATCGAGTAACACTAATAGAGAGACACAACCACGATTGGATGATAAGAGCAAATCATTTGTGACTCTAACGAGAGCAGTCTCAGTACTATGGTACGGTCTAAATCCTGACTGGAAGTCCTCGCAGATATCATTTCTTTCTAAACAGGAACATAGATGTGAGGATACCGCCTTTTACTAGTATCTTCAACAGAAAAGGCAGATTCGAGATTGGATGGTAATTGACACCTAGAATATCAAAATCGACTGCTGGCGGTAGATCCTTTTCCTATTTAGCACCAAAACTCTGGAACAGTCTTCCTAACATTGTCCGGGAAGCAGACACACTCTGTCAGTTCAAAGCTAGACTAAAGACACATCTCTTTGACCTAGCATACACAGGTCATTCACGCGTCACTCACCGGCGAAAGGAAAAAAGAGTGTTTTCAGTCCCGCCTAGGCCGGACTGACCTCAATTTCTCACACATTTCTCAGTTCCCTGAGTCAGGCGACTGGAAATATCAATATTGCAGCAAACGAGCCTGTTATAATACAAGCACGCCTGCAAACAAACGTCGAAGAACGTGCTTAGTGCTTCGGGGTAGATACGCGTTCAGCACTGCGTTGTCATCATGTCCAGGCGCAGGTCCTTCATTGGATCTGGATACGGCCTGGATCCGGCAGGCTGCGGGAAAACCTTGGGATAAACAAAGACACTAAAATTAGCGTAGACGCCATTCTTCTCATGATGTAACAAGTACATCATGATTTATGGGAAGTGTTCCCGGTTCCGGCTGACCAAATCTATGCAGCCTAACATTGAATTATAGAAGTCTATAATGTATTATGTGAATGCTAGGTCAAAGAGATGTCTTTAATCTTGCTTTCAACTGACAGAGTGTGTCTGCTTCCCGGAAAATGGTAGGAAGACTGTTCCAGAGTTTTGGTGCTAAATAGGAAAAGGATCTACCGCCAGCAGTCGATTTTGATATTCTAGGTATTATCAACTGGCCGGAATTTTGAGATCGCAATAGACGTGAAGGACTATAATGCGTTAAGAGCTCGCTCAAGTACTGCGGAGCTAAACCATTTAGTGCTTTGTAAGTGATCAGCAATATTAAAAAATTTATACGATGTTTAATAGGGAGCCAATGCAGTTTTGACAGAACCGGGCTAATATGGTCATACTTCCTGGTTCTGGTAAGAACTCGAGCTGCTGCGTTTTGGACCAGCTGTAGTTTGTTTATTAAGCGTGCAGAGCAACCACCCAGTAGAGCATTACAATAATCTAGCCTTGATGTCATGAACGCATGGACTAATTGAGCATATGACGTAATTTAGATATTTTTAAGATGGAAAAACGCGGTTTTACAGATACTAGACACGTGACTTTCAAATGAAAGATTGGTATTAAAGAGCACACCCAGGTTCCTAACCGACGACGAAGACTTAACAGAGCAGCCATCAAGTGTTAGACAGTATTCTAGGTTATTACGTGAGGAAGTTTTTTGTCCAATAATTAGAAACTCTGTTTTTTCAGAATTTAGTAGTAGGAAAGTACTAGTCATCCAGTTTTTTATATCCGCTGTGCATTCCGTTAATTTTGTGAATTGATAAGTTTCTTCAGGGCGTGCAGAAATATAGAGCTGAGTATCATCAGCATAACAGTGAAAGCTAATGCCGTGTTTCCTAATGATATCTCCTAATGGTAGCATGTACAGAGTGAACAGCAGCGGTCCTAGTACTGAGCCTTGTGGTACGCCATACTGAACTTGTGATCGATGAGACATCTCTTCATTTACTGCTACAAACTGATAACGATCAGATAAGTATGATTTAAACCATGCTAGTGCAATTCCACTAATGCCAACATAATTTTCGAGTCTATTTAAAAGAATGTTGTGGTCAATGGTGTCAAATGCAGCACTAAGATCGAGTAACACTAATAGAGAGACACAACCACGATCGGATAAGAGCAAATCATTTCTGACTCTAACGAGAGCAGTCTCAGTACTATGGTACGGTCTAAATCCTGACTGGAAGTCCTCGCAGATATCATTTCTTTCTAAACAGGAACATAGATGTGAGGATACCGCCTTTTACTAGTATCTTCAACAGAAAAGGCAGATTCGAGATTGGATGGTAATTGACACCTAGAATATCAAAATCGACTGCTGGCGGTAGATCCTTTTCCTATTTAGCACCAAAACTCTGGAACAGTCTTCCTAACATTTTCCGGGAAGCAGACACACTCTGTCAATTCAAAGCCAGATTAAAGACACATCTCTTTGACCTAGCATACACATAATACATTATAGACTTCTATAATTCAATGTTAGGCTGCATAGATTTGGTCAGCCAGAACCGGGAACACTTCCCATAAATCCTGATGTACTCGTTACATTATGAGAAGAATGGCGTCTACGCTAATTTTAGTGTCTGTGTTTATCCCAAGGTTTTCCCGCAGCCTGCCGGATCCAGGCCGTATCCAGATCCGATGAAGGACCTGCGCCTGGACATGATGACAACGCAGTCCAGAACGCGTATCTACCCCGAAGTGACAAAATAAAATAAAATTCTGTATCAAAATTTATAAGGAAACACCAGTACTTTGTTTAGGCTTGGTTTGTAGGGAATTCCAAACCTGCGCACATATATTCAAACGCACATAACTATAGAACCAATTCTTAATGCGCATGTGAACGCCATCAGCGTTTCTCACAGGATCGCGTTTAAAGTCTGTGTAGAGGGAATGGTGTCGTCTTAGCGGCCCCTAATTTAATAACAAATAATCGTTGCGACGGAAGCAAATCAATCAAAACTAACTTTAGCTGGAAAATAACTTTATTAAAGAACCGCTATAAAGCCAAAACGATCTTACCTTAAATTATACGTTTATCTCTGTAAAGCTGCTTTGAAACAATCTACATTGTTAAAAGCGCTATATAAATGAAGATGACTTGACTCACTCATAAAGACGGTCTTTGTCTCCATCTAATGGTGAAATAATGTGTGTAGCTTCTGTTGCTGTTCACGGTCAGGGACTATTTCTTCCAGCGGAAGGAAGGCTTTTAGTGATTTTACTTCATGAAAGTTGCATAGATACATTTTTTTTGGCTTTAATATATTAAATTTTGTGTGGTAACCGTTTTATAAAAGCAATAAGGTACGAGAGGCTAGTGCTGTATCGTGACTCCGCTTCGTGTCGGGCCGAACAACGCCCTTCAGCCGTACAGCACAGCCTCTACTACCTTATTGCTAACTTATAGCAACTCTTAATTTATAAGCACTGAGAGTTTCCTTCAAAACTCTGCTGTTACTGTAGTCACACCTAGGCTTCCATGTTGAAGCACATCAGCAGGGCACTTACAGACGGCTGGGATTACCATATAGTCTTACAGAAACACATTGAACTCTTACTTGAACTTGTAGAACTGAATCTTTCCTGTACCTCAAACAGTAGAGCGTTGGCGCTTGCAACGCCAAGGTCATGGGTTCGACTCTCAGGGAAAACAAGAACTGATAAGAATGTAAAAATCTGTACCTTGAAATGCAATGTAAGTCGCTTTGGATAAAAGCGTCTGCAAAATGCATAAATGTAAATGAATCGGCTTGATGATGTAGTCCCTTCTCCATCTACACACAGACAGTGTCTGGAGAACAGATCAAGACATTACCACTGCTCTAATAAAGTGGAACTTCTTCACATAGCTTACCGGATTGTATTTCATTACTGTACACGGAAAGGAAAATATAACATATTTGCAATATTCTCTGCTAATAATATTCATGACCTTCATACAGTATTCAAGACACTTACTTCTCGGTCTGTTTCTGTTGGGCTCGCTCCATCTCCCCTTTCTTCCATTTCTCCATGTCTCCCTCAGACACCAACACTAGACACCACCAACACCAACACTAGACACCAACACCAACACCAACAACAACAACAACAGGACACAAGACAACAACAACAACACATACTCTGTGCAAAATGTGTGCATGGTTTACCTGGCGCCTCTCTGAGGACTGATGAGACGTCTTCTTCCGCTTCGGCTAGTCCCTCTGCAAAGACACTTTACTTCACTTATGAAGTGAGGCTCATCTCTTTCAACACGCATGTGAATGATGACACTTCAAACTGAGGAAAAGTACAGAATAATTATACAAACAATCTCCAGCATCAAATTCAACACCTTATGCTCAATAAGGGCACTCAAAATGATCCAGACAGTTTTCTTATATTAGTGAAGATCATAGAATGGTGGTAAAGTTCATGTGAGGTGTATTCTCCCAGCAGGGCTCATGTTGAGCTCGGGCAGAAGCAGCACGTCTGGTGATCGTGCTTCACTCACAAGCTGATATTTTATAGGAAGATAATAATCAACAATACTTTTGCATGCAAATGAAAGTAACTGAAATGTTCACTTCACAGACAAGCCTTCAAACTGTCTGACCTCTGACCTCTGCAAATGTGAGGTTGTTACTCCAGAGCGCCAGCAGAGGGATGGAGAAGGCTCGTGGTTGGCATGTAGGGGTCACAGGGCTGGGTCAGTGTGGAGCTGGGCTGGGGAAGACCTGGACTCGGGTCAGACGGCTCTGCAGGGCCAGACCTGCTCCTCCTCACCACCCTAATCTGAACTGCTTTCCCCATATCTGAAATCAACATATCTGGCAATTATTACATAAAGAAAAGTGCAACCCGTACTTCTCATCACAGCCTAAAAGACAGAAACACATCAGTGAGCATGGGATATGTATTTGTTGTCATAGATAGATAGATAGATAGATAGATAGACAGATAGATAGATAGATAGATAGATAGATAGATACACAGATAGATAGAAAGGTTGGCAGATAGATGGATAGATAGATAGATAGATAGATAGATAGATAGATAGATAGGTTGGCAGATAGATAGATAGATAGATAGATAGATAGATAGATAGATAGATAGATAGATAGATAGATAGATAGATAGATAGATAAAGCCGTAATTTATATGTTAATTATAGACCCAATATAGGCTATGAGTAACATTATTCTAGCCGAAATAAACATGAATTTGATTACATGTCGTTTTTGCCTAAATAACTTGCGAGATGTATGAGTAAGCCAAGTCAACAGTGATTACAACAGTGTTTGGTTTCATTTCTTGATGGTCATGTTCTAGATGACTATACTTGGGCTGTTCAGACGTCGATTACACGTTCACTGACAGCCATAACCGTCATGAGTACTTCACTCGGGTCAGTATGAGTGGCCTATGATAAAGCCTAGCTTCAGTGAAGAGTTAACGAGCATACACAACATAACGGTATGCAACAAGCCTTACTGTCTGTCTTAGTGTGGGAAAGTCTTTTTTACAGACTAACTTTGCGTTTAACTAGAAACCAAATCCCCCATTAGCTTCAGACGTAAATACACTTATTAGCGACGTTAGCATGTAAGCTAACTTAACGATAGGCTAATAACGTAATCGCCTATATTACGTTTACAAACACAATTGCAATTCGGTTATCTCATGTCAACACTCGCAACATTTAAACACATTTCATGTCTTAATTCCCTTGTTAACTAATTCATTACAGTTTAAATGCTCGATTTTTATCATTTTAATAGCCTTAACGTTACCTGCTGTAGGCCTAAACATCAAGCGGGAGGTATCGCAGTGTTGCAGCGTCGTCGAGGGCACATCTGGAGGAGGAGTGTGTATGAGTGTGTGTGTGTCCGCTGGCTCGTCGATCTGCTCTTGCTTGGGTCTGCTGGTCCTCTTCAGGCAGCTCTTGAAGGGTGAGGCTGCAGGAGGAGTGTGTATGAGTGTGTGTGTGTGCGCTGGCTCGTCGATCTGCTCTTGCTTGGGTCTGCTGGTCCTCTTCAGACAGCTCTTGAAGGGCGAGGCTGCAGGAGGGCGGGTTGGCAGTCTTAGGACTCGTGTTTTCATCCAGGCCGCAGCTCTTTGCGCGTATCCGGGTCCAGGTTTAACGAGTAGCTCGTCCCGGGTCTTCTGGACCTGTTGCGAATATCGCACCGGGTTGAGCCGCTGTTCCCAGCCGAGCTCCGCAACAGGCCTTAGGTACACATGGTGGTCCACATTATCAGTGTCGCACCAGTGGACACGCTTCACCGGAGCTTCCTCCTGGGACTCGGAGGCCGGCTCCACAACCGCCTCTTCACGGGCCGTCGGGCGGGTCTCCAGCGCCTGGAGAAGGGCTGACCTGAACGAGCGTTTGGGCTTTTTAACCGTGTTCCTCACATACTCACGCCACTCGTTGTGAAAAACGTTAGGCGTGAGGTGGTCATCGTTGCGGGTCAGTGGATGCGGTGGTGGTTTGATGCAACTGTCCAGCGACCCGAAACGGTTCTTGTGATTCTTAAAATCTCGCGAGCCGGGCAGGTCCAGATAGGTCACCTTCTTTGGGTCGGCTGACTTGGATTCGGGCGTCTCCATCCACTCTTTCCATCGCTTCTCGCCCCAGGGGAAAGGGAAGTACCAGGGATTCGGGTTATCATTTGGGCGGTAGTTTAAGGGATTTGAGCTGTCGAAAACGCCTTCTTTCGATGGTGGTAGGGCATTCAAATGACCAAATAAGAAAAGCGGGTCGGGATCAATAAGCTTCAACAAATTAATCGGTTTATCCCGGTCAATCAGTCTCTCTGGATGTACCGGAAAGTCCGGATCTGTCACATATACCGGGGGCGGACGCATAACGTTACCTTATTGCACAAATCACTGGTGGCGCATTCGACCGGCTCGAGTCTGCGCTGTTTATCCTGTGACGTCACAGAGGCCGCGAGAGTCTCAGGAGCGTTGTACTGACGTCACGCGAGCACGAGGGAAACAGCAGAGCAGAATGATGTCCACCGGTCTGTCCAAATCATTCAAACTGACGCCAGCATTAAAAGGGCAGATTTCACTGCGATAGGGATCGTGATGTACTGGGGTATTAGATTAAAACACATTAACCGCCACACTTACTGTGGTATTTGTAACATAGTAACAACACTTAGGCCTACCATGGTTTTACCACAGTAACTGTGTTAGTAACAGTTTTATTTAAGGAAAAGTGTAGTCACCACCTCTTTTAGTGGATTGTTTTTGTATAACCACAGTTTTACTACAAATACCATGGCTAAACTATTGCCAGTGTTGTAAAACCGTTGCTAATTTGTAGTTGGGTCATTCCTGGTCATTTCTAAATACCTCATCATTATCAAACCTAAAAAAATAAATCATGTTTTGTCATGTCAGGTGGTAATCAGCAAGAAATGCCTTCATTTTTAATCCTCTTCCCTATTTTTTCCCCAAGATATGAACGTGACAAGGTTGAGACTAGTGTGACGGTGTTGAATAACAGAAGGGAGACACCGCCTTCAGTTTTAGATTTGTAATGTTCTTGTGCTCCTCTTTCTGGGTCAGCACTTCTGCATGTACATGAGTCTGGTTTTTTTTTGTTTAATCAAATATCGTGCATTTTTTGTTAGGAAAATATTTTCCACAAGAAAGTTACACAAATAAATAGTTACATTGCCAAAACTACACAGACAGACGCATGTTTTCTATCCGACTTATTTGCATTTGAATACGTCAGCGGTGTTTTAAACTTGATTTAGACATGTTTTAAAGCATGACCAACAGGACACCTGAAAATGTCCCCTCTGCGCCGGGCGGCCCCGCTGGTGAGGCCCCTGTTAGATAGGCAGACGAGTACACACACACACACAGTCGCTGTAAATAAGGTCAGTTTTATTGCTGAATCATGGCTCCCGCGGACAGCTGGTCACATGACGCTGGTCAGGACGGGCGTCACACCCTCGTATAAAGTCATGCAATTTCTACAAAGTCTTCAAAATCACACCACTGTTAAAAAGATGATTCGCTTCCTTAAAAAAAGTCCACTCTTTCCACGTGGGCTCAGTCCGGTGACGGGTGTGTGTTCATCAAACTCTGTGCGCTTCCTGTAGGATTCCTCCAACTCGCTGCAGACGAGGTCCAGCTGGATTCGACTTCCCAGAGACATTCAGTCCCTTCAGGACTTCAGCTTGCCCAGCTCAGGGCTCACACACACACATCAGGAGCACCGCGGCTGTGAACGCGCATGCAGGATCTCAGAGCAATCATATCACTATTACACTCTCTCGAGGGGGAAGTCTTGTTTTCTGAAAGAAAGATCAAACTTAAGTGAAGTTTAAGCACAAATATCTGCCAACGGGAAAACGAGGATTATTCCAACCTTACGGACAGACATCGCTTTCTTATTAGCAGCAAAAACACTTTCTTTATTTTAGAAAACAAGACTTGCTGTCTGAAGTCATTTAGCATGTCGAGGCCATTGGTCTTACTGTAGGACTGCACTGGAAAACAACAAATACTGAAGGAAGAGCAGCTGTTTCTGCAGTGTGTGACACACACATCTCAACCGGCCGTCCGTCACACACACACAACCACGCTCTCTCTCTCTCTCTCTCTCTCTCTCTCTCTCACACACACCTGAACCGGCCGTCCGTCACACACACAACCACGCTCACTCTTTCTCTCTCTCTCTCTCTCTCACACACACCTGAACCGGCCGTCCGTCACACACACAACCACGCTCACTCTTTCTCTCTCTCTCTCTCTCACACACCTGAACCGGCCGTCCGTCACACACACAACCACGCTCACTCTTTCTCTCTCTCTCTCACACACACACACACACCTGAACCGGCCGTCCATCAGCATTAAACATACACACTGTGACTGTCACACACAACCACACTCTCTCTCTCTCTCACACACACACACCTGAACCGGCCGTCCATCAGCATTAAACACACACACTGTGACTGTCACACATAACCACACTCACTCTCTTTCTCACACACACCTGAACCGGCTGTCCATCAGCATTAAACACACACACACACTGTGACTGTCACACACAACCACACTCACTCTCTCTCTCACACACACACCTGAACCGGCCGTCCATCAGCATTAAACACACACACTGTGACTGTCACACACAACCACACTCACTCTCTTTCTCACACACACCTGAACCGGCTGTCCATCAGCATTAAACACACACACACACACACACACACACACACTGTGACTGTCACACACAACCACACTCACTCTCTCTCTGTCACACACACACCTGAACCGGCCGTCCATCAGCATTAAACACACACACACACACACACACACACACTGTGTGACTGTCACACACACGAACCGGCCGTCGGTCACTATGAAACTGCTTTCCTAAAGTTTTCCTTTATTAAAGGTGAACGGATGAGTCACTGCGCTTGAAGCCTGGAAACACATGTTCTAGTGTTTGATTATACAATAAACAGTTAAAAGGATGTTAAAATGCAAATAAATAAATACAAAAATCAAAATGAATAAAAAAACACAAAAATAAATTCACAATCAAGTCATTGTGCTGACAGACATCATGACGACTTCATCAGAGTGAGAACAGAAGGAATGCAGACGGTGTAAAACGGTCTAAGATAACTGGACACACGGCAAGCTTCAGTCAGAGGGAGGAATGTTCCTGAATGTTTTCCCTGTGGATGGTGACGTGCGTCTCGGAGCGTTTCCCAGATCTGAGAATCCGTGAAGGTGAGAGTCACACGAGCTTCATCATCATCGCTCGTCTCTACGGCCGGTGGAACCTGCACACACACACACACACACACACACACACATCAGCGTCACACACACCTTCACCCGCTCAAACTCACTGTGTTCAATGACTGGTCATTCAGTTCAGATCAGGAATATAGAATTCACAGAGAGTTGTCAAAGAGAACAAGTTAATTTCTGCCAGTAGTGTTTTCTGTTTAACCGCGTTAACGCCACGAATCCCTCAGGAACTGGCGCTGTGTCGAGAGGTTGATCCTCACACTAAACTACTGATACCAAATGTTACGCATTTAATGAACTTAGCGGAGAAAAGCTAACTGACGGCTCTCATTCAAACTGATGTTGATTTGAGCATTTCACAACAATGCATATATTTATGGAAGCTCATTTCCACCACAGAATAAACAATAAAAAAGGTAATTGCGACTTTTTATCTCAGAGTTGTGAGATATAATGTCAGAATTGCATGATATTAAGTCAGAATTGTGAGATATAAAGTCAGAATTGCGTGATATAAAGTCAGAGTTGCGTGATATAAAGTCAGAATTCAGAGATAAAGTCAGAGTTGCGAGATATAAAGTCAGAATTGCGTGATATAAAGTCAGAGTTGCGTGATATAAAGTCAGAATTGCGAGATATAAAGTCAGAATTGCGTGATATAAAGTCAGAATTCAGAGATATAACGTCAGAGTTGCGAGATATAACGTCAGAATTCCGAGATATTAAGTCAGAATTGCGAGATATTAAGTCAGAATTGCGAGATATAAAGTCAGAATTGCGAGATATAAAGTCAGTTGCGAGATATAAAGTCAGAATTGCGTGATATAAAGTCAGAATTGCGAGATATAAAGTCAGTTGCGAGATATAAAGTCAGTTGCGAGATATAAAGTCAGAATTGCGAGATATAAAGTCAGAATTGCGAGATATAAAGTCAGAATTGCGAGATATAAAGTCAGAATTCCGAGATATAAAGTCAGAATTGCGAGATATAAAGTCAGAATTGCGAGATATTAAGTCAGAATTGCGAGATATAAAGTCAGAATTGCGAGATATTAAGTCAGAATTGCGAGATATAAAGTCAGAATTGCGAGATATTAAGTCAGAATTGCGAGATATAAAGTCAGAATTGCGAGATATTAAGTCAGAATTGCGTGATATTAAGTCAGAATTGCGAGATATAAAGTCAGAATTGCGTGATATTAAGTCAGAATTGCGAGATATAAAGTCTGAATTGCTAGATATTAAGTCAGAATTGCGAGATAGTCAGAATTGCGAGATATAAAGTCAGAATTGCGTGATATAAAGTCAGAATTCAGAGATATAGTCAGAGTTGCGAGATATAACGTCAGAATTCCGAGATATTAAGTCAGAATTGCGAGATATAAAGTCAGAATTGCGAGATATTAAGTCAGAATTCCGAGATATTAAGTCAGAATTGCGAGATATAAAGTCAGAATTGCGTGATATAAAGTCAGAATTGCGAGATATAAAGTCAGAATTGCGAGATATAAAGTCAGAATTGCGAGATATAAAGTCAGAGTTGCGTGATATAAAGTCAGAATTGCGAGATATAAAGTCAGAATTGCGTGATATAAAGTCAGAATTCAGAGAAATAAAGTCAGAGTTGCGAGATATAACGTCAGAATTCCGAGATATTAAGTCAGAATTGCGAGATATAAAGTCAGAATTGCGAGATATAAAGTCAGAATTGCGAGATATAAAGTCAGAATTGCGTGATATAAAGTCAGAATTGCGTGATATAAAGTCAGAATTGCGAGATATTAAGTCAGAGTTGCGAGATATTATAACACAATAATACCACTGTTACCAGTCAAATTAAATCATAAATCAAAATCTTTGTAGTGCAGAGGAGACACAGAAGCGGCCTCAGATCTGGCATTAATATATTTACACTGCATTTACAATTATTATTATTATTTTTTAATTCAATATTTAAATATGAACTGATTTCTAATTTTAACGTTCTAATTAAAGGGTACTTTAAAGGTGAAACTAAAACCGCCAGTAGGTCTCACTAAGTGAGTCGAGGGAGTCATTCATTCAACCGATTCGTTCAAACGGTTGATTCATTCAGGAAAGAAGAAAGTGATTCATTGAATCATTAAATTGATTCGTTCAAAACGTGGATTTCAGTCAAATCGTCGCCGTCTGTTGCACTGAGACTCTGCTACGGCTTCATCGGCGAAATAGAGGGACAACAAACAACATTGTTTATAAAATGTAATTCAACACAATGTTCATTTATTGTTCATTTAACTGTTATATAAAATACTTTAAGGATCCGCGGAAACCCTGCATAATAAATTCGATATGAATATCCCGTATGTCTGCCACAATACCATGGTGCCGTCAGTGTCACTACAGTGAAGCCGTGGTGAACGGGAGGCCTGCGGACTGTTCCTCCTGTCTGCTTAACTCTCTGACACACACGTGTTGTTCACTGCGCTCAAGCGCTGTTCAGAGGTCATGTGACCGAGGCAGAGCCGCCAGTAAACATTATATCAAACTCTTGTTATTGTTATATAGAGAAAAATTATATTGCGATAATTATGGTTATTGTTTATTGCCCAGCCATAGTTATACAGTGATGTTGAGTGGCTATGATGACATTATAAAACTCAGAGAGAGAGAGAGAGAGAGAGAGAGAGAGAGAGAGAGAGAGAGAGCAGGGTTTCTGCACATTTTTTAAAGTCAAATTTAAGACTTTTTAAGACCTTTTTAAGACCCGAAGAAATCAAAATTAATACCATGCATTAGGGGTGTGCAATATTGACAAAATATGTCTCGATCGATATTTTCAAAGTTTTGAGGGTAATAATTAGATAATAGTAACAAAAATTAACATTTTTTATTAAGGGGTAATATTTGCCATCTTAAATTGATTTCCAGTGGCATTTTCATCTCTATATTGACATTTGTAGATGTATGCATCACCTTTTATGTCAAATTCTAACATTTAAATTAAATTATATTAGAATAATTACACAATACCACTGTTACCAGTCAAATTAAATCATTAAATCAAAATCCATCTTTGCAGTGCAGAGGTGACACAGTGGCGGCATCAGATCTGGCATTAATATATTTACACTGCATTTACAATTGCATAAATAAAGCTATGAGATTGTTAAATATGAACTGTGATTTCTAATTTTAACATTCTAATTAAAAAGTACTCTAAATGTGAAACTAAAGCTGCCAGTAGGTGGCGGCAAGTCACTGTTTTAATAAGTGAGTTGAGGGAGTCATTCATTCAACCAATTCGTTCAAACGGCTGATTCATTCGGGAAGCAAGTGACTGTTCATTGAATCATTAAATTGATTCGTTCAAAACGCGGATTCCAGTCAAAAACTCATCGCTGTCTGTTGCATTGAGGCTCTGCTATGGCTTCAATTTGAAATTCTCGTCAGCGAAATAAAGGGGAAACAAACAATATTGACAATAGGCTACTGTTTATAAAATTTAAATCACAATGTTAATTTATTGTTAATTACTGTTATATAAATAAATAATCACATTTGCAATTGTGCACGGGAACACGGAAGTCTTGCTGATGTGATATTGTAGGTCTATGATAACAACATAATATGATATGAGACAAAAACTCATGGGAACATAGCCTACCTAACGTTATAACTGCACTCATCACGCAGTGAGTACGAGACCAAAGCGATGTCAGCTCGCAGTACATCGTTAAAACAATGATTACAATATCATAATAATAGACAATACACATTGCACACCACTACGAACATAAAGACTGAACTTAGAACTGAACTGACGTTTACCAACTCACTTCTCATTCTCTCCTCCTGTTTCGCGCGTGCAGGTCTGCAGGAGATGGACGTAACGCTGCCGCGAATGACGCGAAATGTCACGTGAACCACAAAGAAAGAATAATAAATAAAAAAAGTACGCTAATTAGATGGTTCTAATTTAGAAAACATTTAGATATGTTTAAGTCAAATTGCCATCTAAAATTTAAGACCTTTCATAAGTAAAAATAAGACTTTTTAAGACTTTTAAAGGCCTTAAATTTTAAAAATCTAATTTAAGACTTTTTAAGACTTTTTAAGGATCCGCGGACACCCTGGAGAGAGAGAGAGAGAGAGAGAGAGAGAGAGAGAGAGAGAGAGAGAGTGTGTGTGTGTGAGTGTGTGTGTGTTTGTGTGTGTGTGTGTGTGTGTGTGTGTGTGTGTGTGTGTGAGTGTGTGTGTGTGTGTTCACCTGGTCAGATGCCGGCTGGACTCGTGCACCTCCATCTCATTGCTCTTGAAATCATTCAGCTCTTTCCTGATGGCGGCCTGCAGCAAACACACACACAAACACACACACACTTCATTTAAAGTCACATCCAGCAGGTGCTGCTAGCACAGGTTCAGTGTTCGAGCGCATGTTGAATCCCTGTAGTGGTGCATGCTGGGAGGATGCCTTATATAACAGGGTGTCGTTGCGTAACACAAGCTCAGGGTTCAGATGTGAACAGGTGTGACCCCAACTCTTGTTTGTCATGTGCTCACTATTACCCTGTCAGTCTGATTGACTTCCGTATTATTCCTCGTTTCAGTGGCGCCTTGATGCCAGATGATCGTCATTCTGTCACGAATAAGCAGACTCATGAAGTGACATCATCTGGGCCGTGAATAACCTCGCTCCGCTTCATAGTCATAAAGCTGGAACAGGAGTGTTTATCTCTGCTCAATGCTGTGTTTTCTCTGGTTGCTCTCGCATGAAAACTAGAGATGCACCGAAAGTCTCTCCTGAAACACCGGAGCTGTGATTAAAGTTTCTCCGTCTGAACCCGAAAGGACGTTTATTTGATAATCCGGGTCGGTTCGTGAGCTCCACAGGATTAGCTTCTGCTAGTGTGTTTTTCTGAACTGCATTCGGTTGCACTGAATCTAAAACGAATTTAATCAGAATCATGACAGCCACGATTTATTAGTAATAATATTTATTCCTTATTCAATTCAATAACTCGATTGCAAAAACCCTGGACTGCAGTCGAGAGGAGAACCTGAACCGCATCATCAGAGCGCTTTAGACCACAGCACAGCACAGAGCTCACTGAGTCAGTGTGTGGAATATGGGATATGAATATATGCGCTTTATTTGCATATGCGTGTAGTTCACGTGCGTCTCCGTTCTCAGTAAACGCTGCTCCACATGATCTGTTATCTTTACATGCGTCTCAAGCTCATTCTCTGCGTACGCTGAGAGTTTGTGTGGCTTATAACGTTGATCTGGGAACACAACGTGCGCCATTTCACCAGATGTGTAGCGTAAATCATTTATAAACCTACGCCAGGGTTCCTCATTAATGCTCGCATGGCGGTGATATGATCATGCAGTCGATACAGATATTTCAGAAAAACATTAAAAACAAGTAGGGCTACAACATAACCCATTACAAACTCAAAGTGTACATGAACACTTGATCGGACTGAAAAGCGAAGCTAAAGGACTGTGCAGTGATGCAGAAGTACACGACGTGTGGCGCGCGGAACCAGCAGTTCTTGCTGATGAATAACGTGTCTATTAAAGAGTGTCTCGTCCTCCTATAATCCTCCTTTCCCTGCGTGTGTGTGAAGTGGAGCAGGACATCGGCCCACCAGTGCTGGCGTCAGATGCTCATCCACACACGACTGGGTTTGGCCATTAGTACTGTGATCAATATAAGCAACGGTTCATTCGCTCATCGTCTCCAGATTAAGCCCAGAGACGGATATTAAGTCTGCAGTTTGAAACGAATCAAGAGCCGGTGTAGCAGAATGGTTATTATGCAGAGTCAGTGGGACGCACAGCAACCCGATCACACGTTTAGCACTCATGCAAACACTACGCTCGGATTCATCAATCGGAGTGAATTCAGTCCGACTGAAACAAACGGTGTGCATGTAGACAGCCAGTGTCTCAAGATTGTAATGCTGAAATTTCAATTAGGCACCAAACCGGCCACAAAGTGCATCAGTCCAAGATAACTGGAGAGTGTGCAGCAGCCAAAGCCAGAAAGGCCCTCTTTAAAATGGTGAGGCGACGGTATTAATTGCTCGATGGTGTTTTAAGCCCCCAATGGCTAACCCTACCCTCAGCCTTAGCCCTACCCATCCCCCCATCCCCTCATCCCCCCATCCCCCATCCCCCCATCCCCCATCCCCCCATCCCCCCATCCCCCATCCCCTCACTGCCTGAAGGCGCCGCTGGGGCTTTAAACACCAAACACCGTATTAACTCATCACACCTGTCAACATCACGGGTCAATATGAACTCGCTACGACCACCACATGATCCTGGCCCGTTCTCAGCCGTCAGCGCTCCACTGATGTTACGTTTGTGAACGAATCGTTCTTTTTGAACGAATCTTTTAGGTGAACGAATCGTTCTCGTTCACGTAATCCATTGACTCATATTTCTCGTTCACACGGCGCTATTAGCAGCGCACGCGCAGCTCAGTGAACCGGGTAGCTCTGCGTTCTCAACCTGTCAAGAATGACTAAACCTCAAGCCAATAGCCTTCGAGTATGAGATGTGACGGAGCATGTGATTTGTTGGATGTAGTGAACGAATACGCCCTTCACTGACTGTGACTGAGTTGCTTTTGAGTCTGAACGAGAGAGAGAGATCTTCTCATGAACGAACTGGTATGTCGTCCGTGAACGAAAAGAACCAGTTGTTTGAACGATAATGATGGCGAACCGATAGAGCTGGGTTTGTGTAGTCAGCATATTTCCATCAAAGAAGGACATTTACACTTTACCATTGTAATGAAAACAGTTTAATAACGCAAGCTGATGGTTAAATATAACACAGACAAATTAACATTATCATTTTGTACTTGGTTTGAGCTAAGGGGGCGGGGGGGCACTTGACTGTTTACTTGATTTAAATTTACACTTCTCTTTACCTGCTTTTCTTATATTTTGTTTGTGTGTTTTAGACGACTTCGTTTTGTGGTATTTTGCACTTTGAACAATTTACTTTACTACTTGTGTTCATTTTGTATCATCAAAAAAGAATTCATTACGTTTTATTCATGTCATATGCACTTCTCTAAAAACTAAACCAAACCAAAAAATATGAAAATAAAGTAAATAGGGCTCGTTTGCGTAACGTCAGCAAATAGCATTTCCGTTCGGGCTGTGAAGGGGCATGTAATTGGTTGGATCTACTGAACGAATACGCCCGTCACTGACCGAGATCGCTCTGTTTCCAGTCTGAACTAGAGAGAGATCTCGTTCCTGAATGAGAGTACTGGGTAGATCGGTCATTTAGCATGTGATTCAATCTCATTCAAAGCGCAGTTATACGTGTGCATATAACTGTTTATCATATTTAACATAGAACATAACTCAACGTTTAATATAATCTGACCAAACAATTCAAATGTTAATTATGCAAGAAAACCTTGGTTTGGTCATCTGAACCTCTTATTTAGACTTATTTTATTAATTTAGTAAATAAGGCACAAATTTTAACAAAGCCAAATCAGTTTTTTTTGTAACAAGTAAATACGTTCGTTAAAACATAGCATAAAATACACTGTTTTTCGCCACCTGCTGCAGTATTTATGTAATAGGAAGAAATTGTCACTGAACGAATCAGTGAACGAATCTGAATGAATCATTTTGGTGAACGAACTGAAAATGAACAAGTCTCTGGAAAGAATCAAAATTTCCACCACTACAGCGCTCCTCTGTTCACGGCGCGGGGGAACTCGCCTTGTCGGCCGCGGTGAGCCTCGTCCAGGGCTTGTCTGTGCGCCGGTCGTAGTCCTGAGCGTCCGACACCTCCACGTAATCATTGAAGCGGATGAGGATCTTGGCTCGCCGTAACTCCTCCACTGTGGGCCTCTGACTCAGCTGAAACACATCCACACACTGAGTGAGAGAGACACACACACACACACACACACACACACACTCACTCACTCGGGCACCCATCATACCTTGCGTGAGAGTCGGCGTCGGATCTCTCTCTTCTCCTCCATCTGCTCCTGCTCATTACGAGCTGTGGGACAGAAACCGGTCAGAGGATAAACAGAGGAAAACACACTGGAACACCGTGTCCTGATCAGACGCAACAACACTTCTGTTCCACACACTCTTCTGATTGGCTGAGATTTATGATTGAATTGGTTGTGAGTGCAGTGCTCTTGCAGAGAGACTCCACCCACACGCTCCTCTGATTGGCTGAGATGTGTGATTGATTTGGTTGCGAGTGCAGAGAGACTCCACCCACACACTCTTCTGATTGGCTGTGATTTGTGATTGATTTGATTGTGAGTGCAGTGTGTTTGCAGAGAGACTCCGCCCACATGCTCTTCTGATTGGCTGAGATTTATGATTGATTTGGTTGTGAGTGCAGTGCTCTTGCAGAGAGACTCCGCCCACACACTCTTCTGATTGGCTGTGATTTATGATTGATTTGGTTGCGCAGAGAGACTCCGCCCACACACTCTTCTGATTGGCTGTGATTTGTGATTGATTTGATTGTGAGTGCAGTGTGTTTGCAGAGAGACTCCGCCCACATGCTCTTCTGATTGGCTGAGATTTATGATTGATTTGGTTGTGAGTGCAGTGCTCTTGCAGAGAGACTCCGCCCACACACTCTTCTGATTGGCTGTGATTTATGATTGATTTGGTTGTGAGTGCAGTGCTCTTGCAGAGAGACTCCGCCCACACACTCTTCTGATTGGCTGTGATTTATGATTGATTTGGTTGCGCAGAGAGACTCCGCCCACACACTCTTCTGATTAGCTGTGATGTGTGATTGATTTTGTCGTGTCTGGAGTGGACAGACACACTGTTGTCGCTGGAATCTGGTCTCAGCGCGTCTGGTTAGCACACGGCGTCAGGATCTCTCCGTGATCTAGTGAACGTGACTCACGTTTGAGGATGTTCCTCTGCTCCAGCTCTTCAGCCGTGGGTCTCTGGCTCAGTCTCCTGTTGAACACACACACACATTCAGCTCTGATTGAACACACACACATTCAGCTCCGACAAGCACATGCGTTTGAAACTCAAATGCGTAATATACAAAAAGATATATATACAAGAGTTTAAAAGGAAAGGAAGTTTCAATACGAGGCCTATTTCAATGACGGAGAGGGTAATATTTAATATTTCATTGCACAGCTTCATTGATTACAACCACACATCTTCTGCATTCACAGCCGTATTTAAATGTGAGATTGAATCAGATTGACAGTGATGACACTCATTAATGCCACTTATCATATGGAACATGTTACTTTGTTGTTCATTTTATTACTAACTTTTCATATCAGTCACTCAGCGACTGTTTACATGGTAATCATACATGAGTTTTAATAGTTCTAAGCACTGTTTTATGATCTGTCCTGACAGTGATTACTTTTTATTAAACGAATAAATGAGATTAGTTAAAGTCCATTAGTTAAAAATCCAGCTGTTAATGTTGTTTATGTGTCTATGTGGTGTTTTTAATCTGCTTTAAGACAAACCATGTGTAAATTCATAAGTCGACACCATTGCTGAGTATTTCCTCCTTAAAACTGCAGTGAACCAAAGACAGTCTCAAAAACACGCTTTGAAATGCTGGTGTTTCTGACGTCACAAACTACCTTGTAACCAATCAGATCAACGTGTGATCGTCAACCAGTGGATCTCTGAGCTGAGTGAGTGAGTGGAGGCGGGGCTCATTTGCATATTCATAGAACCGCGCATACTAAATGAGGCGAGGGTGTGGCGTTACGGTGAAGCTTGTGGCGAGGGGGCGTGGCTCAGCGAGGAGCTGTTACTGCTAGAGCTGTATCGTGTTGGTTAAGAGAGGGTTTCCTGTGATGGACTACAGGGGGACTTTAATATTACTATCTCTTTGCATTCATTTGTGAAGAGTTGACAGGTGCCATGGGTAGGGTTCAGTTTTGACCCAGGAAAAACCCTGTGACGTCACAACAGTGTGTGTGTGTGTGTGTGTGTGTGTGTGTGTGTGTGTGTGTGAGTGTGTGTACCGTGTGAGTTTGGTGCCGATGAGCTGTCTGGACTGCAGGCGCTCCTCGTCCGTCTGCACAGGTAAGATGTTCTTCTCCTGCAGTTCTCTCTGAGACGGCCTGTTACTGAGCTTCACTGCCAGAGAGTCCTTCCTCAAGATCTTCAGCGCCAACGTGCCTACACACACACACACACACGCGCGCGCACACACACGATAACTGCATCAGCGTTCAGCGCACAATATCATTCTGTTCAGTATAAGTGCTGCGGTTTGTCGTCTGGATTGTGATTGACATGTTTTTGTCATGTTTTTTGTGATTGTCAAGTTCTTCTTCTTCACACTGTTTTACATTTTGAGGCATAGATGATGAGATTCACCGAAGATTAAGTTAAGCAACCCAAGTTAAGCTATGCTAATGATACTGTCAGGCTTGATTAGCATCCATGCATCTGAACGACACTGTTATGCCGATGAGATCAGGTCTGAGATCAGCTAACTCCTGTACTTCACTTGCATGTCATCTCTAAGTAAATCCCTGCCCCTTGAAATGCATATAAACTACGATGTAAATCCCCCTAGTCAGACTCGATGACCTCAGCTACGACAGCTCATGTCACAGCCGGCACACACACACACACACTGCTTGAGCTTCAGGACTCACTGGTGAAGAGAGAGTCGTCGTCCTCCTCCTCCTCCTCGTCCTGCTCTTCATCCCTGTACATGCTGGGCAGGTCCTCGTAGTCGGACTCGCTGGGGATGTTCTCTTTATCGTCGTCACAGTCGACCAGCACCGAGGGGAGAGGAGAGCCGTACTGACCCGTGCTGTGAAGCGCAGAGCTGCGGACACACACACACACACACACACACACACACACAGCAGTGAGGACAGACAGTGTGCGTCGGCCCTGCTGACCAATACTCAGATCAGTTGATGAGCTATTGACCTCTTTATATAAACATTGCTTCCGTGACCAAATTTAGAAAGCGGCAAACACTGTTCACTGATCCATGAGCCGAAATCAAACCTGCTCATCGTTTGAAGCAATCGTGTCTCTCCTTGGATTAAACTGCTCGATTCATGATTCTCCGTGAACGTTTGGAAGCTTCAAGAGCTTCACTGGAGGGACAGAGATCTCCCAGATTCACTCAAACAGGCTCTCTTCACATGTGTCCCGGAGATGCAGGACAGTCACATGGGTTTGGAAGGACATGAGGTTGAGTAAATGGTGGCGTTCGTCATTGGGTGAACTGACACTAGCCACACCGGCGCTGAGCCAGAGACGCTAGTGCTCGTCATACATCACAGCTGTGCAGGCTTTATTCCAGCAACGCTTCACTTAAACGCACGTAGGCCTGATGCTAGCACAAAACCATGTTCAGTCTGGAAAATAAATCCACACTGATGTTCATGGAAGCGGTTTCTAATTTCACGCCGTGTGTTACTCGCGTCAGATATGCACTGTAGAGGGAACTAAATAGTTAGTTTTACTTTTTATTCTTCTCCCAGGTCACCGGCCACTTACTTTCATGTCTTTGGGGAAAAGTGGATGAATTTGCGTGTTTTAAACCCGACAACTCTTGATTCTCTGCGCTCTTCAGCTACTCCATCACTATGACATGGCAGCACTGATCACCGGGGTCATCACACATGATCTTTATAAACGCCTTTACGAAGACCATACACAATCAGGATGGGAATATCAGAGCATTGCTCAAGCTAAAACCAACAGGGTCATTTCCTCTTAGCTAAAGGGACTCTGTGTCTTTTAGAGTTTAGAATATTGAAGACAATGGACAAACTTAAGACTCTCGATGAATCCAAAACCAAGAGTGTTTATAAAGCTTAAAGGGGTCATGACATGAGAAACCAAATTTGCCTTGATCTTAAGGTATATAAGAGATCTTTGTACCATTAAAACTTCCTGCAAGTTTCATAGCTTAAGACGTCCTCCCCATTATAAACAAAGCATTTATTTAATCAAGCTCTAATTACAGCTCATTGGGGATCCATGGCAAGAAGCTACGTCACGGTACGAAAAGGTGAGAAAAGGTCATAGATCACTAATATTTTAACTTTTTTTGTCCAAAAAACTATAGTAATACTATAATTGCACCTAAGGGAACATAAAACAAAAACAAAAACCATGTCATGACCCCTTTAAGGGAGCAAGTACAGAAGTGTAGACAATTTCTGATATGCAGTTTAATAAATATACATTTTTAAATGTCTCACTTAATTATATGCAATATTACTGTTGTGCAATTCAGAGTCAAATGTAACGTAATGTTGGGGTGTGTGAGGGGGGGCTGAGATCCTGGCTTTGCTTGGGGCTCCAAAACGGTGAACCCGCCCCTGAGTGAGGAAATGCCTGGCCTTAAAATAACATTTATTACAGTTACACTGACAATTACAAGATATTAAAACTAAATAAAATACGCTGTGGTCATTGTTTATGTTGGAATAACATAAGCTGCTTAATCTGCAGTTACAGAACAATGGAAAGCGGCTTAACTTAAAACTAACAAGTCTCAGTAATCAAAACATTCGAGTATACTGGACTTATTCCCAGCCACAAGTGCTATGCGGACTCCCAGAGTGCATTGCAGCATGAACAAATTAAGCAATTCCTTTGTTTTACTACTTTCTGGCTTTATTTGACTTCAAACAAAACAGTTTTAGTGAATAAACTGCAATTTATAAAGTCAACTTATGGGATTTTCTCTCAACATTTTCAGTTTTACTGAGAATTCAACAGTTCAGATGACTTTGGAAAATGAGTGAGCGCAAGTAAAGAGAAAGATACCTGCCGTTATATGCAAGCATACATGTGAGTGTGTGTTCATTAAACATTAGGCGGACAATAACTGAGATGACCTCTACTCTCCGGATAGATCTTCTCCTACTGTGGTCACACAGCTGATCATACTCAGAGACTGTGTGATTTCAGACTCGCTTAATTCCTCAATGAATACATGTTTGGAACAAATCAGTTGAGTTTCATTTTTTTAAAACATAATTTCTCATTTATCACTCTATAATTAGAATTAAAGAATTTTAGATAAAAAAAAAAACAGTAATCTCTATTTATGCAACCGTGATTCCAGTGTAAATGCCTCTAAATGCTGCATGCGTCTCTTCTACAGAGCAGGACTGGGATTGGATTGGTAACAGCCGACGAACAGCTGAATATCTGTTATCAGTCAGTGTGCCAACAGCAGGACACTCCACACACTTATTCCCTATCGCATATTTTAGTGATCAATAATCATCATAAATTAGGAATCATTCAAAATTCATGTGGTGGAAACTGATTTGACATTGGATGTTGCATTACCATGGTAAAAGGTACTTTTTCTAGTCTTGATGAAACGTGACGATGGAAAGCTCTGAGACTCCAGGTTTCATGTTAGATCACAGTTCTGTGACAGACATGTCTTGATTTGTGACAGGAGAATGTGGGGGTCGCCTGGTGGCTGTTCGTGGTACAGCGCCTACAAAAGTCACAGGAACCTACGTGTGTGTGATATCAACTTAGACATTTTTAGACACAATTTTAGACTCAAATATATATTTTGCATAAAATAAAAAATGTTTAGTTCAATACATTTGCTTTACCATAAACTTAAACTCCTATAACTTTGTTAGTTTAATTTTAAATCTGTATTCCAAAGCATTCATGATAGGGACGCACTGATATAAACACTTTGGCCGATACCGATAACTCTATATATTTGAAAGCCGATAACCGATATATTGGCAGATAAATCTAAATCCAAGTTTTTATATAATTTTTGATAGTCTGATTACAAAAACAAAAGTCTCACCATAAAAGCCATGCCCCAAACACACAATTATAGTGTTCTCATGATAACTTTATGCAGCCGATATGACAGACTTGACTGTATTTTCCTTTTTTGAAGTGATTCCTGTCATATTTCAAGCAATTCAAACCCATCTGAAGTGTCTCAGCTGGAGGAAATAACACATTACTTATCGGCTTTAATATATCGGCAAAATTTCTTATCAGGCCGATACCGATAACATTACAAATGAACATATGTGGGCCGATACCGATATGGTGTCATATATATATATATATATATATGGTGCATTGCTAGAGTAGAGTGCAGTAATCCTGACTAACACACACACTCGGCTGTAGTGTTGTCAAAAGTACCGGTACTTCGGTACCAAGTCGGTACTGAAATTTTTTAAATGTGACGATACCAGCATTTCTGTAGTACCGGTAGTACCGAGTACCGGGTATATTCGGCACCCAGTAATAGGCAGCTGCTTTCAGTCGCTCCGTGTTTATCTAAGTGCGGGGCTCCAGACTAACTTTTTTTACTAGGACTGTAGCCGTTATATACCACAATATATATAGTTTCTGTGAATATTAAACCGCAAAAAGACTATTTAAATATTAACCCTGCATGTTCTGCTTGTCTCTGCAGACGCGCGGTTTTATTTACCTCACACACACACAGACGCACGAGTGACGCTCGCGCTGTTTTCAGTCTCTGCTGCCTCACGATATGATGAAATTCATCTCCAGAGCCACTCTGAGAGTCACTTCATGAGCATTTTACCGTTTAATTTGAGAAAAACTATCGTCATATCATACACACACTGACACAGAAACTCAAAGGTCTTCATGGCAACCCGTCAAAATAACTTGAAGAAATTGACATAAATAATTATATTAGGCTAATGTACAGTAGATGTAGCTATGTCTCCATGTATTAAAAATACTACTACTAATAATAATAATGTGTGCATTTGAAGGTTGCTTATGTTTCACTTGATTTTTTTAAGTAATATTTACGTTTAAACAGCATGTAGCCTTCAGTGCTTTTATGTATAATTTACTTATGATTACCGTCATAAATAGTAGGCTAAGTCATTGAATTGAATTTAATATTTTTTTCAAATAGTTAAATAAAATAGAAAAATAGTTCCAACAGATTTTGCTGTGGTACCGAGAACCGTACAATTTTAATGGTATCGGTACCGAGTCTACCGACTACTGGAATTTTGGTACCGTGACATCCCTACTCGGCTGTGTTTCGCCCCAGCAGGGGAAGATGTCAGATCTCAGCCGTATGGGAGTGTGTATCTGTGTATGAGCACACACACACCTCTCGAGTCTCTGCAGGGCGAGCGCCAGCGTCTTCTGCAGCTCGTCGATGATGCGGCTGGACGGGTGAGCGGAGCCGTACTGCAGCGGGAGCCCGTACGGGCCGAACGACGAGGAGGAGGAGGAGGAGTACATCAGCAGCTTCTGAGGAGGAAGAGGAGGAGACGGCTTTCCCTGCAGACACGGGTCTGGACACAACACACACAGGTCAGACACACACTAGGAGTCAAACTCAATGGGGCTGTCTACACCTGGACACTTCATGCGCACATCAGATCGTGAGGAGACCGGGTGCCAATGCCCCCCGAAACGCTCAAACCCCATCAGGAGGAGGTCTGGGCCGCCTAGACGAAGCTGGACACGTGGAAATGATCTGACTGTTGAAACCACATGTGTAAATGTTACTCCTCCATCAATGCTGGAATAAGCGTGTGAGAGCGTGTGATAGGCTATATGTCGTGCTATAGCCAGATATGACGACGCTACTGCAACACACATCACCGCAGACGAGCATCTCTTCATCAAGCCAACGTGCAAACTATCGCAGATCACAGTGAGAGTCGCAGACGCTTCATCATCTTCACTAAGAGTAAAGGAGCTAATGATCTTCCAGGGCTGTAGCCGCTCTCTCTCCTATTGCGGCCTTTGATCTCGAGATTAACTAGAGATAAATAAACCCAGCTCATATCTGTTGCTTTCGCTGACGTGAACTCCATTAAATCTGCGTATAGCGCGGGAACTGTTTTGAGAAACACATTTGTGTGAGCAGGTGTAAATGGAGTGGTTTTGATGAATCAGACATCTGATCTGTACACACACATGACGTGGCCCGGTGTACATAGCCCATGATACAGCAACATCAGCTTCACCCAAACATGCAAATCACACACACAACTCACACGCATCACGCTCATCACATACAGTAAACGCTCATCAGGATGCTCATGATTAACTGGTTAGCCGTTACCCCACAGTGAGGGGCATTTTGACTGATTAATTCTATCAGTTAAAAAGTCATTTAAAGGGACTGTGTGTAACTTTTTAGGTATTTTATTATCTAAAATCAATATTTTTATTAATAAATATGCTCTCAATGATGTACAAATACCTCTGCCAATGATCAGACTAATCCTCGTAAACGAAGAATTTATTATCTTTATATACATGGGACGGGTAAGTCCACGGAGGCTTCCATGTAGTTCCGCCATCTTGACAAACTATAATAGCAGAGAGGGACAAAAAGTACTAGGCCAACGCGTTTCCACAACGCGTTTCGTTCAGAGCCCGCGTCACGTGACTGAAGCCAGCAGAAGTGGAGGAGCAGAGAGAGGCGCTTGTCACTGCCGCGGCAAGTTTAAAACCCTGCACTGCACGGTTATTTATACACCGTTCATTCATACATATGCTGAGTCACAGGATAAGGAGTCCTCGTCGTCGAAAAAGTCCAAAATAGACCGTAAAAGGAAACGTGACCGGAGATTACAAAAACAAGGGTTAATGTCGGGATAGCTAATGCAGGAGAAAGCTTTCAAAAGAGACCCTGAAGTTGCCTGCTTTCTTCTCGACAGGTAAGTCAATGTTACGGTCTTAATTACAAGCTTTTTTTCATTGCTTGGTTGTGTACTTTATTATATAGACAGAAGAACATTTATAGTAAAAGTTAAACAGGCTCTTTGACGAATAGCAGCTATTGAGTAAAGTAACGTTAGAGAAGGCACGGATGATGATGATATCTAACAATGCACGTACTTCAAAAAATATAACGAGTAAAGAAGGCATTACTACTAATTACCATAGTTAATGTTTTTCACAGTCAGTAATTCATACTGTAACATTCTTTTTTTCGTTGTTTCAAGTTTCAGTTTGTTTTAAATAACAAACCAGTTCACCCGAAGGAAAACTCGAAGTGCTATTATAAGACATCCTGTCATAGCTTTTTGGTACATAACGGCTACCGTAGATGCAACGCGCATTTGGAAAAGTGAGGCGCTGGAGAGCATTATTCGTTTGAATGCAAAATATAATTTCACCACTAGATGGGAGAAATTCCTACACACAGTCCCTTTAAGAAATTTCTAAGTAATTTTTCCAAGATATTTTGAAAACATTTCCTGCATAATTAAAGATACGCTACACAATATATACACATAAAAGAATTTTTTTTACACATATAAGTCACATTTTATTAATACATTAATGTAAATCCAGTCTGGATGAGGTGTGAGTCTCACCTGTGCTGTGATTGGTCAGTCTGGAGAAGGTGTGTGTCTCACCTGTGCTGTGATTGGTCAGTCTGGAGGAGGTGTGAGTCTCACCTGTGCTGTGATTGGTCAGTCTGGAGGAGGTGTGTGTCTCACCTGTGCTGTGATTGGTCAGTCTGGAGGAGGTGTGTGTTTCACCTGTGCTGTGATTGGTCAGTCTGGAGAAGGTGTGTGTCTCACCTGTGCTGTGATTGGTCAGTCTGGAGGAGGTGTGAGTCTCACCTGTGCTGTGATTGGTCAGTGTGTGTCTCACCTGTGCTGTGATTGGTCAGTCTGTATGAGGTGAGAGTCTCACCTGTGCTGTGATTGGTCAGTCTGGAGAAGGTGTGTGTCTCACCTGTGCTGTGATTGGTCAGTCTGGAGGAGGTGTGTGTCTCACCTGTGCTGTGATTGGTCAGTCTGTATGAGGTGAGAGTCTCACCTGTGCTGTGATTGGTCAGTCTGGAGAAGGTGCAAGTCTCACCTGTGCTGTGATTGGTCAGTCTGGAGGAGGTGTGTGTCTCACCTGTGCTGTGATTGGTCAGTCTGGAGGAGGTGTGTGTCTCACCTGTGCTGTGATTAGTCAGTCTGGAGGAGCTGTGTGTCTCACCTGTGCTGTGATTAGTCAGTCTGGAGAAGGTGCGAGTCTCACCTGTGCTGTGATTGGTCAGTCTGGAGGAGGTGTGTGTCTCACCTGTGCTGTGATTGGTCAGTCTGGAGGAGGTGTGTGTCTCACCTGTGCTGTGATTGGTCAGTCTGGAGGAGGTGTGTGTCTCACCTGTGCTGTGATTGGTCAGTCTGGAGGAGGTGTGTGTCTCACCTGTGCTGTGATTGGTCAGTCTGGAGAAGGTGTGTGTCTCACCTGTGCTGTGATTGGTCAGTCTGGAGGAGGTGTGTGTCTCACCTGTGCTGTGATTGGTCAGTCTGGAGGAGGTGTGTGTCTCACCTGTGCTGTGATTGGTCAGTCTGGAGGAGGTGTGTGTCTCACCTGTGCTGTGATTGGTCAGTCTGGAGGAGCTGTGTGTCTCACCTGTGCTGTGATTAGTCAGTCTGGAGAAGGTGCGAGTCTCACCTGTGCTGTGATTGGTCAGTCTGGAGGAGGTGTGTGTCTCACCTGTGCTGTGATTGGTCAGTCTGGAGGAGGTGTGTGTCTCACCTGTGCTGTGATTGGTCAGTCTGGAGGAGGTGTGTGTCTCACCTGTGCTGTGATTGGTCAGTGTGTGTCTCACCTGTGCTGTGATTGGTCAGTCTGTATGAGGTGAGAGTCTCACCTGTGCTGTGATTGGTCAGTCTGGAGGAGCTGTGTGTCTCACCTGTGCTGTGATTGGTCAGTCTGGAGGAGGTGTGTGTCTCACCTGTGCTGTGATTGGTCAGTCTGGAGGAGCTGTGTGTCTCACCTGTGCTGTGATTGGTCAGTCTGGAGGAGTCTCACCTGTGCTGTGATTGGTCAGTCTGGAGGAGGTGTGTGTCTCACCTGTGCTGTGATTAGTCAGTCTGGAGAAGGTGAGAGTCTCACCTGTGCTGTGATTGGTCAGTCTGGATGAGGTGTGAGTCTCACCTGTGCTGTGATTGGTGAGTCTGGAGAAGGTGTGTGTCTCACCTGTGCTGTGATTGGTCAGTCTGGAGGAGGTGTGTGTCTCACCTGTGCTGTGATTGGTCAGTGTGTGTCTCACCTGTGCTGTGATTGGTCAGTCTGTATGAGGTGAGAGTCTCACCTGTGCTGTGATTGGTCAGTCTGGAGGAGCTGTGTGTCTCACCTGTGCTGTGATTGGTCAGTCTGGAGAAGGTGCGAGTCTCACCTGTGCTGTGATTGGTCAGTCTGGAGGAGGTGTGAGTCTCACCTGTGCTGTGATTGGTCAGTCTGGAGGAGTCTCACCTGTGCTGTGATTGGTCAGTCTGGAGGAGGTGTGTGTCTCACCTGTGCTGTGATTAGTCAGTCTGGAGAAGGTGTGTGTCTCACCTGTGCTGTGATTGGTCAGTCTGGAGAAGGGTTTGGGCGGCAGGGCGGGGGGCTGTTTGTGGATGAGCTGAGGTTTGGCGGGGGGTTCCTGAAGGTCACCGTGGAAGGTGAGGGTTTTTTTGGGAGGAAGCGTTAGAGACTTGAGTGTGTTGTCCTGAGCACAGACTCCTCCCTCCAGAGGCGACCGGAAGTCCACTGAGAGGAAGATCAGACACAGAGTTTCAGCGCACGAGGAGCTAGCGTCCTGCTAACTGTGAGCAGAACAAAGCCCATTATTCAGCTCATGAAGCGCTTCATTATCTGTGCTAAGCTCATTAACAAGAGCCGTTAGCTAAAGCAGCCCTTTCATGATAGTTCATCGCTTTCATTATCTTGACACAGTGAGGGAGAAACACACACTCATCACACATGACTTTATTACAGGACAGTGTGAGTTTACTCTACCCATAATCCCTTTTACTGATATTTCTACAATCACGGCATTGGATATCGGTTTTTATAATATCAGATCCACCGATAAAAGGGACACAATAAATAATACGAGTGTTGATGAGACACACACACACACACACACACACACACACACACACACACACACACACACACACTAGTGCTGCAGCTATCGATTATTTTAGTAATCGAGTATTCTACCGATTATTCCATCGATTAACCGAGTAATCGGATAAAAAAAAAAAACTGGTAATAAAAATAGATCCAAGTGAACAACAGCCTTTAAAATGACGTGAAATACAAATATCTGATAACAAGCAATAATAATTGGTTCAAATAAAGTATCAAAGTAATCATTACGGGTTTTATTGAACAACACCGTTAAAATACACCATGTAAAATAAATATGAACTGCTATAAACGTAACTTATGTCCGCTGTTCTCCGTGAACATCGCTGTAGACTCAGGGCTGTGACATACAACTCTACTGACCTCAGTCAGAACACAACAGAATCAGCAACCCTAACCCACTCTTCATAACCCACTCTTCATAACCCACTCTTCATAACCCACTCTTCATAACCCTCTCTTCATAACCCTCTCTTCATAACCCACTCTTCATAACCCACTCTTCATAACCCACTCTTCATAACCCACTCTTCATAACCCACTCTTCATAACCCACTCTTCATAACCCACTCTTCATAACCCTCTCTTCATAACCCTCTCTTCATAACCCACTCTTCATAACCCACTCTTCATAACCCTCTCTTCATAACCCACTCTTCATAACCCACTCTTCATAACCCACTCTTCATAACCCACTCTTCATAACCCACTCTTCATAACCCTCTCTTCATAACCCTCTCTTCATAACCCTCTCTTCATAACCCACTCTTCATAACCCACTCTTCATAACCCACTCTTCATAACCCACTCTTCATAACCCTCTCTTCATAACCCTCTCTTCATAACCCTCTCTTCATAACCCACTCTTCATAACCCTCTCTTCATAACCCTCTCTTCATAACCCACTCTTCATAACCCTCTCTTCATAACCCTCTCTTCATAACCCACTCTTCATAACCCACTCTTCATAACCCTCTCTTCATAACCCTCTCTTCATAACCCTCTCTTCATAACCCACTCTTCATAACCCTCTCTTCATAACCCTCTCTTCATAACCCACTCTTCATAACCCTCTCTTCATAACCCTCTCTTCATAACCCACTCTTCATAACCCTCTCTTCATAACCCTCTCTTCATAACCCACTCTTCATAACCCACTCTTCATAACCCTCTCTTCATAACCCTCTCTTCATAACCCACTCTTCATAACCCTCCCCTCCCCTCCCCTCCCCTCCCCTCCCCTCCCCTCCCCTCCCCTCTCCTCTCCTCTCCTCTCCTCTCCTCTCCTCTCCTCTCCTCTCTTCTCTTCTCTTCTCCAAACCCCCACTCACCTCCTTCAGGCCATTTCTTCTTCAGTTGTATCTGCACTCACTCATATTATCAACACCTCTCTTCACACTGGTACCTTTCCCGCAGCATTTAAGAGGCTCTGATAACCCCACTGCTTAAGAAACACACTCTAAACCCTTCTTCCATTCATTGCTAAAACACTTTTCTTACAAAATAATCTCCTGGACATCAACCAGTCTGGCTTCAAAAGCTTCACTCAACTGGGACGGCCCTGCTCTCAGTTACTGAGGCTCTGAGACTGGCAAGAGCAGCTTCCAGATCCTCAGTTCTCATCCCGCTGGATCTGCTGCGTTTGACACCGCTAACCACCAGATCCTCCTGTCAGTCCTCAAGATGAAGAGCATCTCAGGAACACACTCCAGTGGTTCAGGCCTTCCCTCTCAGCAGGTCCTGTAGGGTGTCGTGGAGGGGTGAGGTGTCTGGAGTGCCTCAGGGCTCAGTGCTGGGACCACTTCTCTTCTCCATCTACATGTCATGCTGACGACACACAACTCTACCTCTCATTCCAGCCTGAGGATTAGACGGTAGCCGCTCGCATCTCAGCCTGCCTGACAGACATTTACTGCTGGATGAAGGACCACCACCTTCAACTCAGCCGTGCGAAGACAGAGCTGACACACCTGGGGCCGGTTTCACAAAGCTATTCTAGACCGGTCTATAGTGTTAGATAGGGGTGGAACGGTACACAGAAGTCACGGTTCGGTTCATACCTCGGTTCAGACGTCACGGTTCGGTACGAGTTCGGTACAATGGAGGGAAAAGCAAAACAAAAATGCAGAAGGCAATTTTTTGTATTGTGCATGTCTCAGGCTGTACCACCTAGTGTCATACAGTCTCTCCCCTGAGCTAGCTGCAACAGCCTGCCCTGAAGTGTGTAAAGATGTAAACAAAATAAGACAATCAGCTATAAAACTGAAAATAAAGCATCTCTTATTTATGTGCGGACGCACGAGCACAAGGGTGCGCATGGCAAAATGTCGTCATTGCAGTGTGGGCGGTCCCGTGCGTTGGGTGCGCAAGGCCACATTTCGTGTGGCGGTGGGCAGTGCGCGGCTTTTAGCGCACGGCTCCGCATCCGAAGACGCACGACTTTGAGCCGAATCTGGCCGAGCATGTACATCTCACAGCACCGGCACCCAGTTCTTGCGTCTAAATTAGTTGCTTACATTAACAAAATGAGGCATAAGCCCTTTAAATAAAAATAAATGGCCATGTTTTATAAAAAGGTTCACAAAACTAAATAAAAATGTTTAGAAATTATGTAAGATAACGTTAATTTAGTTGTTGGTTACTTCTCATATCCATTTTTTTTTTCTAATGTCACAAGGAATAATCTGGTTTACTGCTTTACACGATTCTTTTATAGTGTAGGTTTGGTGTACTAAAGTGTTGTTGTACTAAAATAAACATTCACAAGTGTACCTTACTTCTCACCGCTGATTCCTGATGGTTTAGAGCAGGGGTTTTCAAACTTTTTGTGTGTGTGGACCACTATTTGTAATCAAGAATTTTCGCGGACCACCTCATAATACACATAATAAAATATGTCTACACACAGAGTCCTACCTGAATTAATCTGCACCTCTAAATAGGCTTACTAGCTCTAAAACTATCATTGGTCATCACATCAGTACAACAGGCTTGTTAAAAGAAAGTTTACTGCACACAACGGCTGCCACATATTTAATTTATTTATTTACTCAAGCGCCCGAGGGCATAATCAGGTTCATTTGAACAACAGGCTTATTTCCATAGCAATGGCGTATGAAATCTATACAGTAATAAGAACACTGGAATATAGTCAACATTTCAAAACCTTTGGCCATTTTAGGGGATTATTAATCTTCAGTTTTCAAAAAGTCCTCAAAAAGTGAGTTTGTCCACTTAACAGCACATCCGCAAAACATTTCAGAAACGCGAGATCAAGAAACTAACTGGAAATTAAAATAATAACAGGCCTTATTCATTCCATTTATAAACATTTCGTTTCATATAAACTGCCTATGCCTAACTGTGCGTTCACACCGGACGCGAATAGCGCGTCAAATTCAAAAAGGGATCATAATATTATGTCAAATTCGCGCCTGCCGCGTCTAGTGATACGCTTGACCACTTTGTATCAATTCCCACGTCAAAACAAAAGTTTGAAGCGAAATTTCGTCCGGTGTGAACGCACCATTAAAGGCTATGCGTGTGATGTGATGAGATAATATTTGCCTCTGCCCTTTTCTCTTCAGAGAACCTGTTGCTATCCACCGAACCAATGTTGTGGTTCTAACGGCACGAACTTGAATGTCACGGCCGA
>NC_137128.1:5146420-5188920 GCF_949319135.1 Squalius cephalus | reverse complement strand
GGTCCTCTGTCGGTCTGGGATGTCTGATGTCCGCTCACACACACACACACACACTCACCGGTCCTCTGTCGGTCTGGGATGTCTGATGTCCGCTCACACACACACACACACACACACACACACTCACCGGTCCTCTGTCGGTCTGGGATGTCTGATATCCGCTCACACACACACACACTCACCGGTCCTCTGTCGGTCTGGGATGTCTGATGTCCGCTCACACACACACACACACACACACACACACACTCACCGGTCCTCTGTCGGTCTGGGATGTCTGATGTCCGCTCTCACACACACACACACACACACTCACCAGTCCTCTGTCGGTCTGGGATGTCTGATGTCCGCTCTCACACACACACACACACACACACACACACACACTCACCGGTCCTCTGTCGGTCTGGGATGTCTGATGTCCGCTCACACACACACACACACACACTCACCGGTCCTCTGTCGGTCTGGGATGTCTGATGTCCGCTCTCACACACACACACACACACACACACTCACCAGTCCTCTGTCGGTCTGGGATGTCTGATGTCCGCTCTCACACACACACACACACACACACACACACTCACCAGTCCTCTGTCGGTCTGGGATGTCTGATGTCCGCTCTCACACACACACACACACACACACACACACTCACCGGTCCTCTGTCGGTCTGGGATGTCTGATGTCCGCTCACACACACACACACACACACACACACTCACCGGTCCTCTGTCGGTCTGGGATGTCTGATGTCCGCTCACAGTCTGATCCCGAGGGATTGCTCTGCATCAGTCCCGGGACCCTGGAGTCTGGCGAGCACAAACACGTTCCTGAGCTCGACTTTAGGCGGTTCCACAGACAGGGCTCAGATTAAACCTGGATTAGGCCTTCTCAGTTCAGTAAGGAACTTAAGAAGCTTTTATAAACGAGCCTTAGTAAAAACAGCACTGGTGTGCATCTGGAGACAGAGCAATGGCAGTGACATATTTTAAGATTTGCTTTTAGTTAAAACGGATCAAACAAGCAGTTTAGTCCGGCACCATCTTAAGCCTCGTCTGTGAAACCTGGGGATAATCTTAGTAGGATTTTTTTTACATAAAAACTGTCATCATATAGAAATAAATGTCCATTTCTGCCCTGATATTGGCTCTAGAGATTTAAGGTTTAAAGGGGCGTGTCTCCTTTAAGAGCTCAATGTAAACGCCCTCTGCTGTGATTGGCTCACATCTTTGCATAGACTCGGAGCCTGCAGCCACAGTCCCGCACCCAGAGTGCCGCATTCTCAGACCCCTCGTTTTTAGAGACAGCGCCTCCTATCAAATTGGATCGGATAAACATGTGAAGAACTTAAGCCGAAACAAGAGTATCGTCAATTTTATTTAGCGAATCATACTCATTCGATTTCTTTTTTAATCAAACTACTTTATAGCTCATACTTTATAGCTCCGAAAATATTTTGATAGCTAATGTTAGCCTTTAACCTGGGACTTTCTGTAGACAAGCCACTGTAAAAATTTGATTAAAATTAGTTGACATTAAAGTAGACCAATTAATAAGTGTGTTAATATCAAAGAATGACATCATTAATTATTTAATCAGATTTACCGTTTGACCTTTTTTTAATTACCGGACCTTTTCTCCTAAAACTATAAATTGAATTAATTAATGCCGGAGTAATTATTTTACTTCATATATTTTATGTAGACTACTTAAATGAGTTCTTATAAAACGTAAGTATTAAAATGAATTAATATTAATTTAACTGTGATATGAAGTTGTTGCCAGCCATTTACAACTCATACAATTGCCTAATAATCAAATGTACTATGCCTTCACTGTGTATTAACCAGTCTATGGTATTAGCATGTGAGCTAGAATGTCATTTGGCCTTTTGTTTGGGTTCCTTGTTTTAATTTGTATTAATTTTAATTTTATTGCAAAAAGAATGAAAAAAGAAGGAACATTCGCCTGCCAGAAAGTAATTATTTTACCTTATGCATTTACATTACATTTTACATTTATTCATTTAGCAGACGCTTTTATCCAAAGCGACTTATAAATGAGGAGTTTTTTTAATGCAATTGAAGACGAAAAGTAAAGTCACTAACACAATTCTTTCTTCCTTTTTTCTTAGCTTTGTCCTGTTTACAGCAAGATGATGTTTAGGTGATCGCTAAATAAAGTACAGAATTGTTTATTATTGGTGTTTTGTCTATTCTTATTTGAGTTTTGCTTCGCATTCAAAATATCAAAAAACAGGTTTTGTAATGTTAGCATGGTATAATGTTAATTAGACCATTATAGGTTGAACTGAAAGAAAAATTGGAATTTGAATAATTAAAAAAAACATTGTAGCAATATAATATCACATAATATTTTTCATAAGATAGTTCAATCTGTAACTGTATCCCTTCCATCAGTAATTTTCAATTACACCCACGCTCAAAAAATAACTACTGGGTAATTTGTTAGTCAGAGAACACAATGAGTTTTTCTGGCACATGCATTAAGCAGGGAATGCAAATATTTACTTGGATAACTTTAAGTAAAACGAGACCGTAATATTGCATCCTATTGTTTTCAGTGGCATTTGGATAAGGGTGTTATACGATCTTCCGAACAGCAGGAGGCGCTGTCTCGATAAACGAGGGGTCTGAGAACGCGGGACTGAAGCTGCAGACTCCGAGTCTGGGTCCGCCACAGAGACAGGGCACATTTAGGCCACGCCCACACCGGGGGGGCATCCACTGACTGTGTGTTGTGTGAGGCTGCCTCCTTGCCATTTCTGACTTAAAACAAAAAACAAAATGTGTAAAAGCTGCTGTGTGACAGGGTGTACAGCAAACAAGCTAAGAGACTCAGAAACACGTGTTTATAAGCTGTCGACCCCAAGAAACGAGCGTTTAAGGACACAAAAGAGGAGACAGGCAATAAGACGGGGAGCCTCAGCTGGAAGAACGGGTTAATTGTGGGATCCTGACGCTCAGTGTGCACTAAAACACACTACACGCGCAGTAAACACTTCCTCACTGCAGGTCAAATATCCACACATCAGTTTGATATAGTTGTGTCCAGTGCCTGACCTTTCTGGAAGATCTCCTTCAGCACGCCCCTCTGGATCAGCTCGTCCCGGCTCTGGCGCGCACACATCTTCCTCTCCAGCGCTGGGAACACAGAGGAAGAGCGAGAGGTGAGAGAGCTGGGGTTACCCAGAGTCCTCGGCACACTCAGATCCTTCTCCTCTGCGGACCACAAACACTCAAGAGCTCAGGAACAGTGGAAACCACAGTGTGTGATATGATGACGGCTGATCTGGAGTCAGTGTGGGTCGTGCGAGGTCACATGATTTAATCTAGACTGCACTGATCAATGGCGCCATCAAAAAACACATCTGCAAACGATGTACATCTTCCATCTAAAGGATCAGCAGCTCCAGGGTTTGATAAGCAGATGTTCTGGGACTCGCTTATTCATCTGTCGTTATTCAGATACCCTAATTAGGGCTGAAACGATTCATCGAGTTACTCGATTACAAAAATTCCGCGAGGCAAAAACTGCGCGATTGTGGAGAGTAAAGATAAACGCAGAGAATGTTATTGTAAAGATAAACGCAGAGATTTTGTCGTCGTCGTCCCGTCGTAAATTTTTTAAAACGAAATTATAGGCTTAAGTGCAGGGTCTGAAAGTTGGTAGTTTTGAAGCTATGGTTACACACACACCGTTGGCGGTGCGTTCAAAGTCATCTGTCAGTTGTGCAGTTACCCCAAAATCTCCTGAATGAAGTTAAAACCCATCATGTCACTGAAATGTGTTTTTTAAATCAAGTGATCAAATGTTCTCGTGTGGCTCGCGCACACGCCGCATCTTTCACTCGGACGCGCGCTTCAATCTGTTGCAGCAATGCATCACATACAGGGCTGCCAACTCTCACGCAATTGACACTTTTCACACGCTCACGCCACACATCCAATTTCTCACACACAGAAAAATTGCGGAGCAAAGAGGTACTTTTAATATTAAACTAAATCTCAGCTCTAAGATTTCATCAATTTTATTACGAAATTCAGACAAAAATACGTTTGGCGCTTGTAAATGTGACGTGACAGATCGCTGAGCGCCTCAGTTCAAGTGCACGTGAACCGATCATCTGTTACTTTTTTATTTAAAGATGCAGTACAACTTACCGAAAGTATACATAATATCGACCAATTGGTGTTTTTCAACCACGGGAAGAGGTCAATATAACAGCAGGAGAACAATTATGTCACATAACGTTATATTTACCTCAGGAAAGCCATTTAATGACCATAGCATGTTAACTGAATAGGAAAAATAGCTAGAGAGGAGATTTTGCTGAGCACTATATATTACATATTTATTATATTTTTACTTATGTCATTAAATAATTGTTATTATAACAAAAACTGCATTATATTTAATTTAATTTGTTATGTTTAACCTTTAATAATACCAGCAGATTGGGCCCTCTATGTTTACAGCATTAGGTGAGATTATTTTTTTAAATAAAATGTAAAATAAACATGTATCCAAATTATTCAATATATTGAATCAAAATCGGAATCAAATCACAAGAATGGAATTGAAATCTTGAAATTTTTGACAAGCAATAATAAAAACTGTATCCTACCAGTCATTGTACAATGTAAACATTGTAACATGTTGTCACTAAACTTCATCCCCTCCATCCCCTAAACTTCATGTTTAGGGTTCACTAAACATTGATGCCGCATCCTCATCATCATCCTCATCCTCATCATCCTCATCCTCCTCATCCTCATCATCCTCCTCATCATCCTCATCATCCTCATCCTCATCATCATCCTCATCATCATCATCCTCATCATCCTCATCCTCCTCATCCTCATCCTCATCATCCTCCTCATCATCATCCTCATCATCCTCATCCTCATCATCCTCCTCATCATCATCCTCATCATCCTCATCATCCTCATCCTCCTCATCCTCATCATCCTCCTCATCATCCTCATCCTCATCATCATCCTCATCATCATCATCCTCATCATCCTCATCCTCCTCATCCTCATCCTCCTCATCATCATCCTCATCATCCTCATCCTCATCCTCATCATCCTCATCCTCATCATCCTCATCATCCTCCTCATCATCCTCATCCTCATCATCCTCATCATCATCCTCCTCATCATCATCCTCCTCATCATCATCCTCCTCATCCTCCTCATCCTCATCATCCTCATCATCCTCATCATCATCCTCCTCCTCATCATCCTCATCCTCCTCATCATCCTCATCATCCTCATCCTCCTCATCATCCTCCTCATCATCATCCTCATCCTCCTCATCATCCTCCTCATCATCCTCCTCATCATCCTCATCATCATCATCCTCATCATCCTCCTCATCATCATCATCCTCATCATCATCCTCCTCCTCCTCCTCATCCTCCTCATCATCATCCTCATCATCCTCCTCATCATCCTCATCCTCCTCATCATCCTCATCATCCTCCTCATCATCCTCATCATCCTCATCATCCTCCTCCTCATCATCATCCTCATCATCATCATCATCATCATCATCATCCTCATCCATCATCATCCTCATCCATCATCATCCTCATCATCCTCCTCCTTATCATCCTCATCATCCTCCTCATCATCATCCTCATCATCCTCCTCCTCATCATCATCCTCCTCCTCATCATCCTCATCCTCCTCATCATCATCCTCATCCTCCTCATCATCATCCTCATCATCATCATCCTCATCCTCATCATCATCCTCCTCATCATCATCCTCCTCATCATCATCCTCCTCATCATCCTCCTCATCCTCATCCTCCTTATCATCATCATCATCCTCATCATCATCCTCATCATCCTCATCATCCTCCTCATCATCATCCTCATCATCCTCATCATCCTCCTCATCATCCTCATCATCCTCCTCATCATCCTCATCATCCTCATCCTCATCATCATCCTCATCATCCTCATCATCCTCCTCCTCATCATCATCCTCATCATCCTCCTCATCATCCTCATCCTCATCATCATCATCATCATCCTCATCATCATCATCCTCATCATCCTCCTCATCATCCTCATCATCCTCATCATCCTCCTCATCATCCTCATCCTCATCATCATCCTCATCATCCTCCTCCTCATCATCCTCCTCCTCATCATCCTCCTCATCATCCTCCTCATCATCCTCCTCATCATCCTCCTCATCATCCTCCTCATCATCCTCCTCATCATCCTCCTCATCATCCTCCTCATCATCATCCTCATCATCATCCTCCTCATCATCCTCATCATCCTCATCATCCTCATCCTCCTCCTCATCATCCTCATCATCATCCTCATCCTCCTCATCCTCATCCTCCTCATCCTCATCCTCCTCATCCTCATCATCATCATCATCCTCATCCTCCTCCTCCTCCTCATCCTCCTCCACCAGTCAGTCTCACCAGTACAGATGTTATGATGCAGTGGTAAATGCACACTGTGTTTACTGGGTTCCCATAGAGGTTTAAATGACGTTATTTATGAATGTTCTGCAGGTTCAAAACGACCAGTTTGAAACGTTTTAAAAATGTTTTTCTTGGTAATAAAACCATTAAATGAACGTTCCATCACTCTTCAAACATGACGCGAACGCTACTTCTGAATGTTCGGAAACATTTTTTCAGTTTCTGTGCTAACGTTTTGAGAACATGATTAAAGCCCAGATCACTGTGAACAAACGCTCCATCACTGTTCCTGGAAGAGTGTGTGTTCATGACTCGGAGGTTATAACCCTCACACCCGCTGAGCCCAGGACATCCCCTCGACTGATCAACAACAGCACTTCCCCTGTCCCTACACACCCCAGATCCACACACACCATCAGCACCACCAGCACCTCCACCCGGGCCTGACGCCAGCGGGAGCAAGCGCTCTCACTGAGGTCCTCTACAGGGGTCAGAACATCAAACATCACGAGACGGGCTTCTCCTCATGACACTTCCTCAGCTACGCCTCCATCCGACTGCTTTTCTGCTCGTTTTGGGATATGGCATAAAGAATAGAGGCTCACTATTGGCCTGTAGTCACTCGGACTATTCTAAACATTGTCTTTACTAACTTTCTGGGCCGGCAAGTTTCAATCCCAGAGAAGCCTATGGAGGAGTGAGCCAGCTCTCAGATCTCATCAGAAATATCTTCATTTGTGTTGTGTTGGGCTAGTTTACTCCTTCAATATGTGTTCTTTCAAGCTGCTATAAAGAAAACGTTGAAAATATACATTAAGATGTTTATTTTTTATTATATTTTGTTTACTTGCGGCAGTTTCTCCCGAATTTACCAGGAAGTTCCAGCGCGACCCGCCGAGCTCCGTCTGTTCACTGAAGTCTGTCATGACCGGTGTCGCTGTGAAGCTCTGAGTCTCCTGCACAACGCTTTTCCAAATATGGCCATTTCCTTTCTATCAGTAACCAATCGTGAATGTCCAAAGGGGGATTTAAAGCTAACGATGATTTCTCATTTAGAGCTGTTTAACTCATTAACTGCCGTTTTCTCAAAATGTGTTTTGTCATTCTCCAGTACACACCTCTCAGCCTGTGTACACCAAACTCTCCAGCTATACACTTAGCAGTATTCTGAAGATATGCTCAGAGGGATTTGTTAATAAATCATTCCTGCCCTGATTTATGTGACATTTTAATAAAAACAAATATGGCGAAAATCTATTTTTTAAGGCTATGGACAGTATATTTTGATTTCCTAGGTAATGAAAGCATATATCCTGAAATCCCTCTGAGTTTTTATTTTCATCTTGTGTGTAAACAAAATGAAAAAAATAATATTGCACCCGGCTTTATCATATGTTCAAAATCGCGCATTTTTAATGAGATAATGCCTAATTTGCATAATTAAACATACAAATTTTAAAAAATTGTATAATTAATAAAATTTTTGTATAAAAAAATAATATTCTTTTATATATACTTGTGTAAGTAATCAGCTGAGGAAGTTTCATGGTGATATCTATTATTTTAAAATGTACCCTATTCACCTGTAGTGTCTCGCCTTAAGCATGGTTTCTGGGAAACACGTGACTTCAGGTCTCGATGGAGAACGTCGCGGTTTCGTGATTGCCTCCAGACGCGCCTCACACGACTGCGTTCCCAAACACCAGCGCTCACTGCGCTTCGCTCTGAGGCGCTGCTCAGATTCCAGTCTTTAGGGACGCTCCGATCAGCATCGGTCGATCATCACATTCTTTGACTCGATCGATAGTCACTAAATTTCGCCGATCTCACGAACTGAGGTAATCGAAGCTGCTAACACACACACACACTCTTGAAGCTCCACCCCCTGTGCCGGGAGCAGCAGCTCATTTGCATATAAAGGGACTAGGGATGGGCATTCGATTAAATTTTCTTAGTCGATCGTCGGGAGAATTAACGATCGACTATCGATTAATCATTAATATTTTTATATTGAAATTCATTATTTCTTTAACTTTTTATAAATTAAAAATGCAATGAAAATACAAAAATACAGTTTGTTTGTCCTCGATGAGATCTTTATTACAAGAAGATCAACTTGTGGCAGTGAAACTGGACGTTCGGTAGACTTGAAGATTCCTGCGGTGCTCTAAAACAGCGGAGCCTGCAGCTGCGAGCCGGCGTTCTTAAGCAGAGACCCGTGGCCACTTCATCCGGTTTCTGTGATCGGATAGCTATCCGATCGTGAAAAGACCAAATGTAAATGCCCTCCGAAACGCATTCGAGACGGATTTAAATCCGATCGCTCAAACCACTTCAGGAGGAGATCTGAGACGCATTCCAGATGAAACTGGACCAGAGTAAATGCATCTGGTTGTTGAAACCACATATGTAAATTTGACTTATCCGAAAAATGCTAATAAATAAACGTGTGAGAGCGTGTTATAGGCTATATGTCATGTTATAGCCTATATGTCATGTTATAACCAGATATGACGACGCTACTTCAACACGCATCACCACAGATGAGCATCTATTCATCAAGCCAACGTGCAAACTATCGCAAATCAAAGTGAAAGTCATCCATCAACACACAATCATCTTCATTAAAGAACCGAAATGATCTTACCAGGGCTGTTGCCGCAATATCTGGTTGCGGTCTTTTATTTCGAAATTTTCGCTGATGATGATCAATAAAATGCAGCTCATATCAGTTGCTTTCGGTGACGTGCAACAATTTAAATGCATATAGCGCGGGAATTCAAGATCGGATTTATATCCGGTTTGCAAAAACACATTTATGTGACCAGGTGTAAATGGAATCGTTTTGATAAATCAGATAGCTATCCGATCTGAGAAAACACATGAAGTTCCCATAGAACTTCTGCACCAGTCTACTGATTTCTGTTGAGAAAGATAAGCATGTTGACATGATCTGGGATCAGATGCGACCGCTGGTGACAGCCAGTCCAGCCGCCGAAAACACCCGCTCTGAGGGGACTGGCGGTGCCGGGATGCACAGGTACCTCCGCGCTAAAATCAATTCCATTGCTTCAAGACTCACACTACGCAACGCAACCTGCATTAGTTTAATCGATAACAAATAAACGTGATTGACGAAATTCTTAACGATCAATTATCGATCGTCGATTAATCATGCCCATCCCTAAAAGGGACACACACGAAACGACGTGTTTTTACTGACCCGCAATAAGGGACAGTTTTAACATGCTGTAAAAATGATCTGGGTATTCTGAGCTGAAACTTCACACACACACACACACACTCTGGGGACATCACAGACTTATTCTACATCTTGTGTGAAGGGCATTATAGCACCGCTTTAAGCACTGATGATAATCAGAACTGTGTCTTGAGCAGCAGATCACATCAGCGCATCACTCCCTCAGGAAGACTGCATGTGTGGCTCCATACTGGACTCATGAACAATAATCACGCGGTTTAATTCAACAAAACTGGTTTTCCGAGATCAAAACGCAGACAGTGAAAGGGATTTGCCATTAGCGCGAGTCCGGATCGAACCGGGAGTGACCAGACGGCAGAGGATTCTGTTCACAAATCAATGATTTCTCCCAAAAGAATGATTAATGATCAATTTAGAGTTTGCTATAGTCTGACGCGCGTGAGGGAGCGCTGTGATTGGATGACGCGTGTGAGGGAGCGCTGTGATTGGATGACGCGTGTGAGGGAGCGCTGTGATTGGATGATGAGCGTGAGGGAGCGCTGTGATTGGATGATGCGCGGTGCCGTGGTCATCCTCCAGTGTTGTGCTGCTGCTGTACAGAAGAGACAGAGGTGTGTGTACCTGTGGACCTCTGCTTGAAGCTCTCGCTCTTGTTCTTCCTCCACTTCCAGGGCTTGAAGAGGCGTCCCAGCGTGGAGAACTTGCTCCGGCAGTGGCCGGGCGGCACCAGCGCCTCGGAGCGACTGGAGGACAGCTTCTCCACCTCTGCTGCTGTGGGGGAACACACACACACACACACTTAACTGGAGGAACACACACACACACACACACACACACTCAACTGGAGGAAAACACACACACACACACACTCAACTGGAGGAACACACACACACACACACACACACACACACTCAACTGGAGGAACACACACACACACACACTCAACTGGAGGAACACACACACTCTCAACTGGAGGAACACACACACACTTAACTTGAGGAACACACACACACACACACACTCAACTGGAGGAACACACACACACACACTTAACTTGAGGAACACACACACACACACACACACACTCTCAACTGGAGGAACACACACACACACACTCAATTGGGGGAACACACACACACACTCAACTGGGGGACAACACACACACACACACACACACACACACACACACTCAACTGGGGGAACACACACACACACACACACAACTGGAGGAACACACACACACACACAACTGGAGGAACACACACACACACACACAACTGGAGGAACACACACACACACACACACACACACACTCAACTGGAGGAAAACACACGAACTGGAGCACTCACTGGAAGTGCTTAAACTGCAGAAGTAGGTCAAACACAGTCCCCACTGACTGACACACACACACACTTCTCGAGGAGCAGACAGCACCAGTGTGTGTCGAGAGCGGGTCATGTGACCGTGAGGACGAGCGGTGATGATGAAGGACGTGTTTGCAGCACGTGTTGGAGCATTTATACGTACAGCCTAATCACATTAACACACGTGTGACGCACATTAATCAGAGAGGACTTGATGAAGAGGATTACAGCATCGGCTTTAACGTGACGGCACGTTTGCTCACGGTGTGTGTGTGTGTGTGTGTGTGTGATCTGCACTGAACCAGCTCAACGAGACCAAACCACACCACCACATGTGTGTGTGTGTGTGTGTGTCAACGAGACCAAACCACAACACCACATGTGTGTGTGTCAACTGCACCACACCACAACACCACGTGTGTGTGTGTGTGTGTGTGTGTGTGTGTGTGTGTGTGTCAACTGCACCAAACCACAACACCACATGTGTCACTCGCTGCTCATCCGGCGGACAACAGCTGGTTAAGCCTTCCACCCTAAAGGGTTAATCACACAAAGCTGGACATCACCCTTGATTTACTCTCCCTCAACTCATCCCAGGTCTATATGACATTCTCCTCTCAGACGAGTATAATCAGAGTCATATTATAACATATCCTGGCTCCTCCCGGCTCCACAGTGGCAGTGAGGGGGGATGAGATTGTGAAGCCCTAACTCCAGGGGTTACCCAAGGCCTTCTGAAGACAAGACATGCGCTTTTGTGAGAAGAAAATATCCATATCAATATCCATAATCATTACTGTGTTAAATTCCGGTTCCTGGTAATGTTGAATCAGAATAACCCGATGAGGGCGGGGCTATAACCTGTCACTCTCATGAGATCAGCCAATAGCATACCACAACCATCCAATCAATTCCTCACCGATAAACACAGGCCCCGCCCACGTGTTCTTTTCTCTGAGATATATATGGCACAATATTGAAGAAAAGACTAAAACAACTTCTGTTTTAATTCATGCTGTCTTTAAACTAAGTATAGTATTACATCCTGATAGCCAGCATTAACTGTTTGTCGCTATCGGATCCTCCTGTGATATCTCTTTAGTCTGTACTTGTTTTTAACAGGTGACAATGATTGTGTTAACCAATGAAATCAGCTGATATTTGTGTTTTTGAAACCCACACTGAACAGAAAGAAATCACTCTGAAACCCCAGTAGAGACGCCCGTGTAACGCGTGTCTGTATACCGACAGACCTGCAACTGAAAACAGCTAAACCGCATCCTCTTTCAGCGCGTCTCCATTAAAAACGCGGCGCTATACGCGACGCACGCGCGCCTGTCGCATGTGTACATGATAATAATAATGCAAATACAACAAAGCAGAACGCGAGACGCGTCCTGTGTGAACGCGACGCGACGCCCATCATCTAACGCACACACATGGCTGTAGACATGTAATGAGAGATGAGCGCATGAACGCACGCGTTGCTCACCGTCCTGACGCGCGTGGCTGCCGCGGCTGCAGTTGCTGCATATGTGCTTGATCTCCTTGCCGATGTGGCAGTGGATCATGAAGGGCATGTTGTTGTTGTTGTGACGCTGGTTCTGGTTCTGGTTGTCCTTCTCCTTCCTGCAGCTCAGAGTCATCATCCTGGCCAGGCTGAAGCCCTTGTTCTTCGGCTTCTCCATCCCCGCGGGCGCGCTGCTGCCCCAGACGCCGTGCAGGACTGTCGGATCCACCACAGACATGATGAGGACGAGGATGATGGAGGAGATGATGATGATGGTGGTGGTGGTGGAGATGAGCGCGCATCTGAGCAGGACAGGGCACGCGCTCGCGCTCGCGCACTGCGCGCCCCCTATAGACACTCAGTGGAACTGTGCAGTGCAGGAGTGTGTCTCAAATCACAAACACTGCAGTGGTGATGAGTGTGTCACACACACTGACAGCAGGTTACCAGCTGGACGATGTGTTTGCTTCCATACACACACACACACACACGTTCAGCAGCACACACACACACTAGTCCCGCTGTTTCTGCACGGTGTAGTTCAGTGTGTATGATGTGCTGTGCTGTATCCCACAGTACACGGTGTACTTGACCTGACCTTCCCTTCCCAGTGTGACGAATTAACTGGAAGGGATATGTTATCATTACCACCATAAGTGAAGACATTTTACACACAACTGAATAAAACTGCTGAATAATCTGACCTATTTTTGAATTGAACTCATGTGGCATCAATGTTGCACACTGCTGTGTTTGAGACATTTATTGATGCAAACTACACACAGTTTTATTAGTATTGAGACATCTAAAATGTCTTAATTTTACATTAATAAAATGCAAAACTAAGAAATAATTCTGTTGTCCTTGTCAAACCTCTCCTGAATCATTATTAGATGTGAAATATTCATTTGAATGTTAAACTGACAGTTTAGAGCTGGAATGGCTCTTTCTGATTGGATGTTGAGATGTGGGCGTGGCTCTGAGGAGTTTATGCAGGTGAGCGTCAGCTTGAGGGGGCGGGGCTTACACACACTAATGATAGCACACTCCTGCACAGGTCACTGATGCTTTTCCAGTAATGACTGAACATTATCAGGTCAAAAAACCACACAAGCCAAATATACGTCAAACCCTGGGCTTGAACCATGTTGTAGTTTGACCGGGACGACACATTCAGGTCATCGCATATTGTTTAAGTGAGGAACAGACACAATTTGTTATTGAATTCCACTGAAAATGACTTTCTGCAGTATTGTTTCATGATGGAGCCACATGATTTGATCCTCCACCGCTCTGAATGCGTCACACATGAGCGTTTGACTGTGGATCTCCAGGCGTGTTCAGAGACGGCACTGAAGAGCTGCTAAACGCCACATAAGCACATCCTCACCCAGTAACACCAGCCCATCCGTGACTCAACAGATCCTGCAGAGCAGCGGAGACATGATTCAGCGCTGAGTCACGGTCTCGGTCTACACCCGCTCTTCAGGACGTCACTGCCCACACACACACACACACACACACACCAGAGACCCATCACATGCGCTGTGGTTCACATCTCAGACTCGGCTGCACTAGTGAGTAGTGATGCACCATATCCACCATATCGGTATCGGCCGATATATGTTTAATGCTCTCGTTATCGGCCTGATAAGAACATTTGGCCGATGTATTCAAGCTGAGACGCTTCAGATACACACTGTTCACCATTATGGTTTTGAATTGCTTGAAATATGATAGGAATCACTTCATAAAAGGAAAATACAGTCAAGTCTGCAATATCGGCTACATAAAGTTATAATGAGAACACTATAATTGTGTGTTTGGGACATGGATTTTAATGGAGAGAATTAAATTTTGTAATCAGGCTCTCAAAAATTATATAAAAATCAGATTTAGATTTATCAGCAAATATATCGGTTATCGGCGTTCAAATATATAGAGTTATCGGTTATCGGTATCGGCCAAAATGTTCAGATCATGAATCTGTGTAAGATCCCGTCCTCCGTGTTCTCCACAAGCACATGTGCATTCGCTGGAACACATGCCATTACAGTGTTTGTTGCGATTAAAATCATATGCCACATATTTTACTCGATTATGGTTGCTACGATTATAAGATGTGTTTACATGAGGTTTAATCGCAATATTGCCTAAATCTCATTATGAGTGCAACGTTGTCGCATTAAGGGAATAAAATGTAAACAATATCCAAGTTAATTTGCTTCTGACCATAATCACAGTGTTGTCTCACCAGCTGAGCCTCTGCTGTCTGAGATTCCTCAGCTCAATAGCTTAGAGTGGGAATAATAACAACAACAACGCGTGAAATGCTATAATCTTGCATCCACAGAAGTGTTGAGATGAAGTGAATGTGAAGATGCGTGTTAGACCTGCTCCGAGACACTGAAACACTGGATCATCATCTGCACACCTGTAAGTCTACATCTGTTCACTCCATATGCCTGTGTGTTGTGAGTTTGTCCTGGAATCAGTTGTCCAAACACTGGTTGTAGACACACACACACACACACACACACACACACACACACATCGGAGCACGTTCCATCAGCAGACACGTGCAGCAGACCATGAATAATGAATGCATTAACTAACCGCAGGCTGCTGAAACACATCCGCTCGGTCTTAATCTCAGGCCTGTGTTCGGGATGATAACCGCCGGATTGCGTAACGCTGGAGCTGAATCAGGCGCTCGGAGTGATCGAGTGCAGCGGAGATATGCAGGAGGCCTGAGGAAGAGGGATGTGCTCCAGGCAGGACATTCACGAGTCCAGCCTCTCCGGCATCAAACAGACGGAAAACTGTAGGATTTACTTTAACTAACCGTTCCCACTCACAAACTGCTCTCTATATCAGTGTCAGTGTTTCTGAACTCCTGAAACGCCTCCATTTTAGTCTTGAGTTTCTTCCGGGAACGAACGCGTCACAATATTCCTCATTATAATAATTAATGCGCAGAATAAAGGGGCGGGGCCTGGTTGAGTTAGTTAGTAGTGTGTTAAACTGGCGATTATGGTAAGGGGCGGGACTTTTCCCAAACACACTCGAAGCGCTCGACCAATCATAACACACTGCTCCAGCCGACCAATCAGAGCACAGTGTGCTTTTCAGAAGGAGGGGCTTCATAGAGACAGGAAGTAAACAGAGCGTTACTGACAGACTGGGAAGAGAGGAGCCGCAACAATGGAGAATATGAGGAAAATAATCAACATTCAAGCAGGAAAACCTGTTCTAGAAGAGCCTGAAAACTACAAGACTTTGTAAAAGGGCATAATATGGCCTATTCAAAACTATCTTAATATTATGTTTCAAAGAATAACACAAGTCTGATGGGTTTGTAACGATGTGAGGGCATATGATGCCAGAATTGTCATTTTTGGGTGAACTATCCCTTTACTGTCTGTGTTTTCCTCAGTTACATCACCAGAGGTCATCATGCGGCTCTGAGCACTTCAGCTGAACCCCAGTGTGACGGCAGGCTTGCGTAACGCCACCTTCGCTCTCCGTCAGCACAGACTCATTCAGGAGGAAGAGTCTCGCCCCGAGCAGCACAGATGATTGTGTGGGCCTCTAGATGTAATGGATGCATTAGTGAGATGCAGTATATGACCTTGGGAAGAGAGTGAGGCATGAGGCTGATGTCTTTCTCTTCAGGGTGTTCAGTCCTGTTCCAGGAACAAAGCTACCAGAAGTCATTTGTTTTCACTGACGATGAAGGAAACATGAGAGACAGCGATCATGACGTGTGGCCGTGTCCAGTGACGTAAAAGATCCAGCATGACACCAGGTCCTAACCAGGCGCGATGCGATAAGATTCTAGCGACATTCAGTTTGTCTGTCCACAGCAGAAACGTCAATCAGAAGAGCGTGTGGGCGGAGTCTCTCTGCAAACACACTGCACTCACAACCCAATCAATCCAACATCACAGCCAATCAGAAGAGTGTGTGGGCGGAGTCTCTCTGCAAACACACTGCACTCACAACCCAATCAATCCAACATCACAGCCAATCAGAAGAGCGTGTGGGCGGAGTCTCTCTGCAAACACACTGCACTCACAACCCAATCAATCCAACATCACAGCCAATCAGAAGAGTGTGTGGGCGGAGTCTCTCTGCAAACACACTGCACTCACAACCCAATCAATCCAACATCACAGCCAATCAGAAGAGCGTGTGGGCGGAGTCTCTCTGCAAACACACTGCACTCACAACCCAATCAATTCATAATCTCAGCCAATCAGAAGAGCGTGTGGGCAGAGTCTCTCTGCAAACACACTGCACTCACAACCCAATCAATTCATAATCTCAGCCAATCAGAAGAGCGTGTGGGCGGAGTCTCTCTGCAAACACACTGCACTCACAACCCAATCAATCCAACATCACAGCCAATCAGAAGAGTGTGTGGGCGGAGTCTCTCTGCAAACACACTGCACTCACAACCCAATCAATCCAACATCACAGCCAATCAGAAGAGCGTGTGGGCGGAGTCTCTCTGCAAACACACTGCACTCACAACCCAATCAATCCAACATCACAGCCAATCAGAAGAGTGTGTGGGCGGAGTCTCTCTGCAAACACACTGCACTCACAACCCAATCAATCCAACATCACAGCCAATCAGAAGAGCGTGTGGGCGGAGTCTCTCTGCAAACACACTGCACTCACAACCCAATCAATTCATAATCTCAGCCAATCAGAAGAGCGTGTGGGCAGAGTCTCTCTGCAAACACACTGCACTCACAACCCAATCAATTCATAATCTCAGCCAATCAGAAGAGCGTGTGGGCGGAGTCTCTCTGCAAACACTGCACTCACAACCCAATCAATCCAACATCACAGCCAATCAGAAGAGCGTGTGGGCGGAGTCTCTCTGCAAACACACTGCACTCACAACCCAATCAATTCATAATCTCAGCCAATCAGGAGAGTGTGTGGGCGGAGTCTCTCTGCAAACACACTGCACTCACAACCCAATCAATTCATAATCTCAGCCAATCAGGAGAGTGTGTGGACGGAGTCTCTCTGCAAACACACTGCACTCACAACCCAATCAATCCAACATCACAGCCAATCAGAAGAGCGTGTGGGCGGAGTCTCTCTGCAAACACACTGCACTCACAACCCAATCAATTCATAATCTCAGCCAATCAGAAGAGCGTGTGGGCGGAGTCTCTCTGCAAACACACTGCACTCACAACCCAATCAATTCATAATCTCAGCCAATCAGAAGAGCGTGTGGGCGGAGTCTCTCTGCAAACACACTGCAATCACAACCAAATCAATCCAACATCACAGCCAATCAGAAGAGTGTGTGGGCGGAGTCTCTCTGCAAACACACTGCACTCACAACCCAATCAATTCATAATCTCAGCCAATCAGAAGAGTGTGTGGGCGGAGTCTCTCTGCAAACACACTGCACTCACAACCCAATCAATTCATAATCTCAGCCAATCAGGAGAGTGTGTGGGCGGAGTCTCTCTGCAAACACACTGCACTCACAACCCAATAAATCCAACATCACAGCCAATCAGAAGAGCGTGTGGGCGGAGTCTCTCTGCAAACACACTGCACTCACAACCCAATCAATTCATAATCTCAGCCAATCAGGAGAGTGTGTGGGCGGAGTCTCTCTGCAAACACACTGCACTCACAACCCAATCAATTCATAATCTCAGCCAATCAGAAGAGCGTGTGGGCAGAGTCTCTCTGCAAACACACTGCACTCACAACCCAATCAATTCATAATCTCAGCCAATCAGGAGAGTGTGTGGACGGAGTCTCTCTGCAAACACACTGCACTCACAACCCAATCAATTCAACATCACAGCCAATCAGAAGAGTGTGTGGACGGAGTCTCTCTGCAAACACACTGCACTCACAACCCAATCAATCCAACATCACAGCCAATCAGAAGAGCGTGTGGGCGGAGTCTCTCTGCAAACACACTGCACTCACAACCCAATCAATTCATAATCTCAGCCAATCAGAAGAGCGTGTGGGCGGAGTCTCTCTGCAAACACACTGCACTCACAACCCAATCAATCCAACATCACAGCCAATCAGAAGAGTGTGTGGGCGGAGTCTCTCTGCAAACACACTGCACTCACAACCCAATCAATTCATAATCTCAGCCAATCAGGAGAGTGTGTGGACGGAGTCTCTCTGCAAACACACTGCACTCACAACCCAATCAATCCAACATCACAGCCAATCAGAAGAGCGTGTGGGCGGAGTCTCTCTGCAAACACACTGCACTCACAACCCAATCAATTCATAATCTCAGCCAATCAGAAGAGCGTGTGGGCGGAGTCTCTCTGCAAACACACTGCACTCACAACCCAATCAATCCAACATCACAGCCAATCAGAAGAGTGTGTGGGCGGAGTCTCTCTGCAAACACACTGCACTCACAACCCAATCAATCCAACATCACAGCCAATCAGAAGAGTGTGTGGACGGAGTCTCTCTGCAAACACACTGCACTCACAACCCAATCAATCCAACATCACAGCCAATCAGAAGAACGTGTGGGCGGAGTCTCTCTGCAAACACACTGCACTCACAACCCAATCAATCCAACATCACAGCCAATCAGAAGAGCGTGTGGGCGGAGTCTCTCTGCAAACACACTGCACTCACAACCCAATCAATTCATAATCTCAGCCAATCAGAAGAGCGTGTGGGCGGAGTCTCTCTGCAAACACACTGCACTCACAACCCAATCAATCCAACATCACAGCCAATCAGAAGAGCGTGTGGGCGGAGTCTCTCTGCAAACACACTGCACTCACAACCCAATCAATTCATAATCTCAGCCAATCAGGAGAGTGTGTGGGCGGAGTCTCTCTGCAAACACACTGCACTCACAACCCAATCAATTCATAATCTCAGCCAATCAGAAGAGCGTGTGGGCAGAGTCTCTCTGCAAACACACTGCACTCACAACCCAATCAATTCATAATCTCAGCCAATCAGGAGAGTGTGTGGACGGAGTCTCTCTGCAAACACACTGCACTCACAACCCAATCAATTCAACATCACAGCCAATCAGAAGAGTGTGTGGACGGAGTCTCTCTGCAAACACACTGCACTCACAACCCAATCAATCCAACATCACAGCCAATCAGAAGAGCGTGTGGGCGGAGTCTCTCTGCAAACACACTGCACTCACAACCCAATCAATTCATAATCTCAGCCAATCAGAAGAGCGTGTGGGCGGAGTCTCTCTGCAAACACACTGCACTCACAACCCAATCAATCCAACATCACAGCCAATCAGAAGAGTGTGTGGGCGGAGTCTCTCTGCAAACACACTGCACTCACAACCCAATCAATTCATAATCTCAGCCAATCAGGAGAGTGTGTGGACGGAGTCTCTCTGCAAACACACTGCACTCACAACCCAATCAATCCAACATCACAGCCAATCAGAAGAGTGTGTGGACGGAGTCTCTCTGCAAACACACTGCACTCACAACCCAATCAATCCAACATCACAGCCAATCAGAAGAGCGTGTGGGCGGAGTCTCTCTGCAAACACACTGCACTCACAACCCAATCAATCCAACATCACAGCCAATCAGAAGAGCGTGTGGGCGGAGTCTCTCTGCAAACACACTGCACTCACAACCCAATCAATTCATAATCTCAGCCAATCAGAAGAGCGTGTGGGCGGAGTCTCTCTGCAAACACACTGCACTCACAACCCAATCAATCCAACATCACAGCCAATCAGAAGAGTGTGTGGGCGGAGTCTCTCTGCAAACACACTGCACTCACAACCCAATCAATTCATAATCTCAGCCAATCAGGAGAGTGTGTGGGCGGAGTCTCTCTGCAAACACACTGCACTCACAACCCAATCAATCCAACATCACAGCCAATCAGAAGAGCGTGTGGGCGGAGTCTCTCTGCAAACACACTGCACTCACAACCCAATCAATTCATAATCTCAGCCAATCAGAAGAGCGTGTGGGCGGAGTCTCTCTGCAAACACACTGCACTCACAACCCAATCAATCCAACATCACAGCCAATCAGAAGAGTGTGTGGGCGGAGTCTCTCTGCAAACACACTGCACTCACAACCCAATCAATTCATAATCTCAGCCAATCAGGAGAGTGTGTGGGCGGAGTCTCTCTGCAAACACACTGCACTCACAACCCAATCAATCCAACATCACAGCCAATCAGAAGAGCGTGTGGACGGAGTCTCTCTGCAAACACACTGCACTCACAACCCAATCAATTCATAATCTCAGCCAATCAGGAGAGTGTGTGGGCGGAGTCTCTCTGCAAACACACTGCACTCACAACCCAATCAATCCAACATCACAGCCAATCAGAAGAGTGTGTGGGCGGAGTCTCTCTGCAAACACACTGCACTCACAACCCAATCAATCCAACATCACAGCCAATCAGAAGAGCGTGTGGGCGGAGTCTCTCTGCAAGCGCACTGCACTCACAACCCAATCAATCCAACATCACAGCCAATCAGAAGAGCGTGTGGGCGGAGTCTCTCTGCAAGCGCACTGCACTCACAACCCAATCAATCCAACATCACAGCCAATCAGAAGAGTGTGTGGGCGGAGTCTCTCTGCAAACACACTGCACTCACAACCCAATCAATTCATAATCTCAGCCAATCAGAAGAGTGTGTGGGCGGAGTCTCTCTGCAAGCGCACTGCACTCACAACCAAATCAATACAGCCAATCAGAAGAGTGTGTGGGCGGAGTCTCTCTGCGTCTTTAAAGTCTGCATGAAACTTGAGAGTTGTTTTAGTCTTTTCTCCCCTATTGTGCCGTATATATCTCAGTGAAACGCTTCTGGCACAAGAACAGATGTGGGCGGGGCTAGATTGTGTCCGTGGGGAATTGATTGGATGATTGGATAGTTGTGGTTTGCTATTGGTGGATCTCATGTGAGTGACAGGTTGCCCCGTTTTGATTTCATGGTGATTTTTTTTGACAAAGTTTCAGCATATCACTATCAGCACAACTGACTTAACTACTAACTCCACTAATAATTATATTAATGATGTACCCACATAATGTGAAGATATTTAAAGTACTTGAACAGTACGAGGACGTCCGCTTCTCGAACACACTGTCCAGCGGCGCAGACTCGCTTCACGCTGCTTTAACTGGATATTAAAGTGGGGCGATAGAGAAATCCTCTCATTAACTTCTGCCATGTGCGCCGGCGGCTCTGAGGGAGTTATGTCATTATAATCTGTGCCGAAGCTCGTTTGCAGCCTCACAGATCTGAGATTGGGCGGCAGAGAACGCTCTGGCTCCTTTAAAGGCTCTTTAATAATGTTCTCCAACGCTGGCACTAAAACATTATTCTTCAACGGTCAGAAATAACATTTTCATAAGCTAATGGGAACGTTAGCAAAACATTCTGTCATGAAGGCCTTTTCATTTCTGGGTCATGTTGAGAGTATGATTCTCCTCTATATGGCACCTATTGAATTCTCTTTAGAAAACAAGAAACCGATTTGAAGCTGCAGAATGTCTATCCTCGGGTCATGCTGATTTATTCTGCTCTTAAACGCGTTTATTTCCTCTATTCCTCTTTTGTTCAGTGTTACACTAAACTGGGAGGATGAGTAAACGCACCAGAACTGCACATTCATCTCATCTGACAGTGTTTCTGGTAATGAATCTCTGATAATGCTGTTGAGACGATAACTGTGGGGTTAAAAGACTCAACGCTGGAGAGGACACAACAGACCTGTGTTTCCGTACGTGTGTGTGTGTGTGTGTGTGTGTAGATGAAGCGTGTGAAAGTGACCCACATTAACAGGTTTGTGTCAGTGCGACACAATGAAGCACATTAGCGGCATCTAGTGGACTGTCTCATTCACTACAGTGTGTCACACCAGGACCAGTGAATGGAAACCAGCCATGTGTATTGCGTTTTTATAATACGTTAGAGCTGCACGACACTATGGACGCATATGCGTAGCAATATCACATTTCAAATGCAATATGTAAAACGGCAATGCATTTCTGGATTTAAATCTACATTTACATCGGCTCGGAATGCATTTGTAATGTGCACACTGAATTTTGGTAATCGCAAGTGTCTTTACTGTGAGTGTAAATGCAGTTAAGAAAAATAACATTTAAATGATAATTTTTCTACAGTTTTTGCTTGAACATGTTAAACATATCTAATCATTTCTGTAAAACATTTTCATTTTCATTTTGCAGCTTATAAAGAGTTCAAATATGCATTCAATTTACATATTAAAACTAATGTATGAAATGGCAAATGTAAATGATATAATTGAATTTTCATTTTCATTTTGGAAAATGTAAAATGTAAATTTAAATACAGAAACGCATTGCCATTTTACATATTAACATTTCAGATTGAATATTGAAACCCATATGCTTCCATACGATTCTGGGTAAATTAGATCTTTCACATTTATTTATCACGATTCTGAACAGACAACTAATCAAACTAACATGTAATTTACTAGAGGTTTTGACAAAATGATAATTGTTGCAGTCTATTTAAAACGTTATTTTCAGTGAAGTTTCTTTTTTTAATTGTTTTGAGTGAATGATTCAATGACTCACTCCTAAAGACTTGTTTCCTGACTGGATGAATCAGTGTTTTTGACCGAATCTCTCCAGCGAATGATTCAATGACTCACTCATAAAGACTTGTTTCCTGACTGGATGAATCAGTGTTTTTGACCGAATCTCTCCAGTGAATGATTCAATGACTCACTCATAAAGACTTGTCTCCTGACTGGATGAATCAGTGTTTTTGACCGAATCTCTCCAGCGAATGATTCAATGACTCACTCATAAAGACTTGTTTCCTGACTGGATGAATCAGTGTTTTTGACCGAATCTCTCCAGTGAATTATTCAATGACTCACTCATAAAGACTTGTTCCCTGACTGGATGAATCAGTGTTTTTGACCGAATCTCTCCAGCGAATGATTCAATGACTCACTCATAAAGACTTGTTTCCTGACTGGATGAATCAGTGTTTTTGACCGAATCTCTCCAGTGAATGATTCAATGACTCACTCATAAAGACTTGTCTCCTGACTGGATGAATCAGTGTTTTTGACCAAATCTCTTGAGCAAATGATTCAATGACTCACTCATAAAGACTTGTTTCCTGACTGGATGAATCAGTGTTTTTGACCGAATCTCTCCAGCAAATGATTCAATGACTCACTCATAAAGACTTGTTTCCTGACTGGATGAATCAGTGTTTTTGACCAAATCTCTCCAGCGAATGATTCAATGACTCACTCATAAAGACTTGTCTCCTGACTGGATGAATCAGTGTTTTTGACCGAATCTCTCCAGCGAATGATTCAATGACTCACTCATAAAGACTTGTTTCCTGACTGGATGAATCAGTGTTTTTGACCAAATCTCTCCAGCGAATGATTCAATGACTCACTCATAAAGACTTGTCTCCTGACTGGATGAATCAGTGTTTTTGACCGAATCTCTCCAGCGAATGATTCAATGACTCACTCATAAAGACTTGTTCCCTGACTGGATGAATCAGTGTTTTTGACCGAATCTCTCCAGCGAATGATTCAATGACTCACTCATAAAGACTTGTTCCCTGACTGGATGAATCAGTGTTTTTGACCGAATCTCTCCAGCAAATGATTCAATGACTCACTCATAAAGACTTGTTCCCTGACTGGATGAATCAGTGTTTTTGACCGAATCTCTCCAGTGAATGATTCAATGACTCACTCATAAAGACTGATTCCCTGACTGGATGAATCAGTGTTTTTGACCGAATCTCTCCAGTGAATGATTTAATGACTCACTCATAAAGACTTGTCTCCTGAATGGATGAATCAGTGTTTTAGACCGAATCTCTCCAGTGAATGATTCAATGACTCACTCATAAAGACTGATTCCCTGACTGGATGAATCAGTGTTTTTGACCGAATCTCTCCAGCGAATGATTCAATGACAAACACCCGTTTCACAGTCTCTTGTCTCCACCTACTGGTGTAACGAAGTAATGACACAATCTTTGTTTGAAGCGTGGAGTAAAAGCTGGTTTACTGTATTTGGATCGCTACCGTAGACATCAGTGTTTATATCTGAACTATACACTTTTATCCCAGTGCTTCTGTGGTTAATATGAATGATTATAATGATGCTGTGTGTTGAAAACACTGTCAGTGAAGATGATTCATATACAGGACAACGGCTCTCTCTGGATCAGATCTGGATCACTGTGATCGGACTCGTCTCGAAGGTGTAATATACAGACAGAGCCGAATCACTGTCATTCAGGAACGAGATCGCTTGGGATCTTCATCTTTTATGCTGTGCACATTATGACATTTTAATATGTGGCTGCTTTACGGCACTGATCCATGAACGAATAATCACCATATAATCCATGTGTTCACTTAACCAAGAAAAAATGTTTTTTAAACATTAAAAAAAACTGGACATTTTAAATATTCATGGAAAATTCAGAAATAAAGTTTTCATAACTTCATGGGAACTTTAGCATGACATTCGTAACATATTTGTGTTAGCTGGAATAGAGAGTAGTGAGAGTCCCACACTCCACCAAAGACAAGAGACGTCAGAAAAGCGAGATCAAGTGAATGCTTTTACTGAAAAAAGGGCAAACGCTCCGGTCACATGTGACCTTTGTCAATGCCAAGCTTACAAGGTTGCTAAAGGTCACGTGTGACTGAAACGTTTCAGGGGCGGTGAGTCCCTCGCTATTCCCTTGTTAGCTGGAATACACAAGTCTTGACTTTTACAGTATATGCTCAAAATAATCTGAATTATTTCTTTGACTTAGATAATGAAGAACATTCAGGTGTGCTCAAACAAACCAGAGTCTCATTTGTTTTTGTTCTCACACTTTCATCTGTGTTGTAATTCCACCGGAGCTTTTGTACTCGGTCAGAATCTGTGTGTGATATGTCTAAGTCAGACACCAGCAGACTCTGGCTGCACACTTCACTTCTGTGTGGACAGAGCAGTGCTGTATGTCCACAGAATTCATCAAACTCTACACTAAATATGCTCTAAGAATGTTGTGCTAACATTACGATTAAGTTATAAAAGCGTTATTTTGTTCAAATACATTATTTTTATTGCTTATGTGAACATTTCATTTTTCTCATTCTTCAATCTTTATCACCATTCCATCATTATTGGAATGTTACTTTGGAATGTTCTGAAACAAGTAGATACATTTTAAAAACATTTAAACAATTTGACACAAATTTCACGATTTGATTCGATTTCAGTTCACAAGCTTGCGATTCGATTCACTTATATTATTTTGGATTAGGGTTCGGCGATGTCTACCAAAATGGTAAATCCTTCTTCCAAATGATTGTTATGGTATATTTAACATAAACAGTCCACACAGCATTGCTTTCTGTAATAGCACTGTTATCTGTAAATATCTGTATTGTTTTCTCGTAGTGATAACAAATGATAACAAGCTTCATAACCTGCCTATATTCCCCTCTGACAATTTTAAATTGAAAAAAAAAAAATACAATAGAATAAAGATACAAATAAAGAGAAAAGTTTTTGGGTGAACACAGTAGCCTATTCAAATATAAAATAACACTGGATAGTATTTTAGTCCTGAGTAAATTAAATACATATGCTAGTAATTCGGATTCATTACAATTAACGCTATCTTTTGTTGTGTTGACGACAACATTAATGGAAGACACATATGGCTGCTGTCACTTTAAGAGCTAGTGCGATTAAGGGTTCCATTACTACTGTCTTATGCTTATGCTTAAGATACTGCGTATGCGCCCGCTACAATGCTGGTTGAACGCTCGAGTGCCTCACCGAGCCTGGGCGTCCGGCGGCATACAAATCAGAGTGACTCAGAGCTGCGTTTCAGCATTGAAACTCTGGTTAGCGGCCGACTGGTAGCAGTGGGGAGTGACAATGGGAGCCGTCTCGCACCGAAAAGTTATCTCGACGGACGCCTCCAATTCAGGTTGTGGCGCTCTTTTCGAGGGAAAACCGGTCTTTGGCCTGTGGTCAGACCGGGAGAAATGCCTCCATATAAACTGTTTGGAGATAACCATATAAACCATATAAACGCGCTCAAGCGCTTCCTCCCACATATACGGGGCCACCATGTACTAGTCCGCTCGGACAACATGTCCGTGGTGTCCTACGTGAACCGCCAGGGCGGTGTCAAGATCCAGGAATCTCTTCAGACTGACAGAACGCCTTCTCGTGTGGGCTCATCTCTTGTTGCGCTCGCTGAGAGCTGCGCACGTGCCGGGCCACATGAATGTCGGCCCAGACAGACTGTCCAGAGACAATATTCCCCCGGGAGTATGGTCTCTGCACCCCCAGACAGTCCAGCTACTGTGGCGCCTTTTCGGCAAAGCGGAAGTCGACCTTTTTGCGTCAAAAGACAACGCTCACTGTCCGAGATTCTTCTCGAAGAGCGAGGACGCGCTGGCCCAAACCTGGCCCAGCTGCCCTCCGATCTCGCTGTTACCACAGGTCATCAAGAGGATCAGGGAAACGCGCCACTCAGTGCTCCTCATAGCCCCGCGATGGGAGAACCAGATTTGGTACCCAGAGCTAGTGAGGCTGTCGCACTCAGCCCCATGGCCGATCCCGGTGAGGAGAGATCTTCTCTCTCAAGCCGGTGGATCAATTTGGCATCCCCATCCAGAACGATGGTCTCTGCATGCGTTGATAATCAATGGATACCCGTTGATCTGCCAGAAGGGGTTGTGAACACGATCACGCAGTCTAGAGCTCCTTCTATGAGAAGACTCTACGCGTCTAAATGGTCAGTGTTCTCCAAATGGTGCGCTACTAAGAGCCTGGATCCACGCACGTGTGGGGTTTCGTGGGTGCTCTCCTTCCTACAAGAGCTGTTGGATAAGGGCAGATCCCCTTCCACGCTCAAAGTGTATGTCGCGGCTATTGCAGCGTTCGCGGAGACGACGCGCAGCCGTGCGATAGGAAGGAACGAGCTTATCATCCGCTTCCTTAGAGGAGCCAGGAGGATGAACCCCCCGCGGCCACCTTCGGTTCCTATGTGGGATCTTTCTTTGGTCCTAGAGGCCCTGAAAGCTTTTCCCTTTGAGCCATTAGAATCCGTGGATCTGAAATACCTCTCGCTCAAAACCGTTTTTCTGATAGCTCTGTCATCAGTAAAACGTGTGGCGGACCTACACGCACTATCCGTTAGCCCCACATGTCTCGAGTTTGGACCAAATGACTCCAAAGGCATCCTTAAACCAAGGCACGGTTACGTCCCCAAGGCGATTGGCACGCCGTTTAGGGTGCAGATCATCTCCCTATCGGCACTGCCAGCATCCAATAGCGAGGACAGTGATAACCTCCTATCCCCCGTCAGGGCACTGAGAGCTTACATCACACGCTCCGCCGCCTTCAGGCGTTCTGAGCAGCTCTTTGTTTCGTTTGGTGGCCTGTCCAGATGGATAGTGGACGCTATCGCAGCAGCTTATGCGTCCAAACATCTGCAGTGCAACACTGCAGTGCAAACACACGACACAGCCGACACAGGGAAACACACGACACAGCCGACACAGGGAAACACACGACACAGCCGACACAGGGAAACACACGACACAGGGAAACACACGACACAGCCGACACAGGGAAACACACGACACAGCCGACACAGGGAAACACACGACACAGGGAAACACACGACACAGCCGACACAGGGAAACACACGACACAGCCGACACAGGGAAACACACGACACAGCCGACACAGGCAAACACACGACACAGCCGACACAGGGAAACACACGACACAGCCGACACAGGGAAACACACGACACAGCCGACACAGGGAAACACACGACACAGGGAAACACACGACACAGCCGACACAGGGAAACACACGACACAGCCGACACAGGGAAACACACGACACAGGGAAACACACGACACAGCTGACACAGGGAAACACACGACACAGCCGACACAGGGAAACACACGACACAGCCGACACAGGCAAACACACGACACAGCCGACACAGGGAAACACACAACACAGCCGACACAGGGAAACACACGACACAGCCGACACAGGTAAACACACGACACAGCCGACACAGGGAAACACACGACACAGCCGACACAGGGAAACACACGACACAGCCGACACAGGGAAACACACGACACAGCCGACACAGGGAAACACACAACACAGCTGACAGGCAAACACACAACACAGCCGACACAGGGAAACACACAACACAGCTGACACAGGTAAACACACAACACAGCCGACACAGGGAAACACACGACACAGCCGACACAGGGAAACACACGACACAGCCGACACAGGTAAACACACGACACAGCCGACACAGGGAAACACACAACACAGCTGACAGGCAAACACACGACACAGCCGACACAGGGAAACACACGACACAGCCGACACAGGTAAACACACGACACAGCCGACACAGGGAAACACACGACACAGCCGACACAGGGAAACACACAACACAGCCGACACAGGCAAACACACAACACAGCCGACACAGGCAAACACACAACACAGCCGACACAGGGAAACACACAACACAGCCGACACAGGGAAACACACAACACCGCCGACACAGGTAAACACACAACACAGCCGACACAGGGAAACACACAACACAGCCGACACAGGTAAACACAACACAGCCGACACAGGGAAACACACAACACAGCCGACACAGGGAAACACAACACAGCTGACACAGGGAAACACACAACACAGCTGACACAGGGAACAACACAACACAGCCGACACAGGTAAACACACGACACAGCCGACACAGGGAAACACACGACACAGCCGACACAGGGAACAACACAGCTGACACAGGGAAACACACAACACAGCTGACACAGGGAACAACACAGCTGACACAGGGAACCACACAACACAGCTGACACAGGTAAACACACGACACAGCCGACACAGGGAAACACACGACACAGCCGACACAGGGAAACACACGACACAGCCGACACAGGGAAACACACGACACAGCCGACACAGAGAAACACACGACACAGCCGACACAGAGAAACACACAACACAGCTGACACAGGCAAACACACAACACAGCCGACACAGAGAAACACACGACACAGCCGACACAGAGAAACACACAACACAGCCGACACAGGTAAACACACGACACAGCCGACACAGGTAAACACACGACACAGCCGACACAGGGAAACACACAACACAGCCGACACAGGCAAACACACAACACAGCCGACACAGGCAAACACACAACACAGCCGACACAGGTAAACACACAACACAGCCGACACAGGTAAACACACAACACAGCCGACACAGGTAAACACAACACAGCCGACACAGGGAAACACACAACACAGCCGACACAGGGAAACACAACACAGCTGACACAGGGAACAACACAGCTGACACAGGGAAACACACAACACAGCTGACACAGGGAACAACACAGCTGACACAGGGAACACACAACACAGCTGACACAGGCAAACACACAACACAGCTGACACAGGGAAACACAACACAGCTGACACAGGGAAACACACAACACAGCTGACACAGGGAACAACACAGCTGACACAGGGAAACACACAACACAGCTGACACAGGGAACAACACAGCTGACACAGGGAAACACACAACACAGCTGACACAGGGAAACACACAACACAGCTGACACAGGGAACAACACAGCTGACACAGGGAAACACACAACACAGCTGACACAGGGAACAACACAGCTGACACAGGGAAACACACAACACAGCTGACACAGGTAAACACACAACACAGCTGACACAGGGAAACACAACAACACAGCTGACACAGGTAACACACAACACAGCTAACACAGGGAAACACACAACACAGCTGACACAGGTAAACACACAACACAGCTGACAGGCAAACACACAACACAGCCGACACAGGGAAACACACAACACAGCTGACACAGGTAAACACACAACACAGCTGACACAGGTAAACACACAACACAGCTGACAAGGGCAAACACACAACACAGCCGACACAGGGAAACACACAACACAACTGACACAGGTAAACACACAACACAGCTGACACAGGGAAACACACAACACAGTAGGGCTGCAACAAACGATTATTTTGATAATCGATTAATCTAACGATTATTAGAACGATTAATCGACTAATCGTTGATTATTTCGCCGACTAATCAGTACGTTTGGAACGATTATTCAGCCTTTTCAATTAGTTAAAACACTGAGTTATACATATTCTAACTATAATATAAAAAAAGAAAATCTCTTTAGCTTTTGAAATGGTTGTTTTAGTGAACTTTGAGCCAACTAAACAGGTCATTCTCTTTAAGTTTTCAGATTTCTGTCCAACTCAAATCACACACAAATGCTCTAAGCATTGGTTAAATATTATGTTCTCTTTCAACAGAAAAAAAATTATCAGCTGCATTACAGATAAACTTAAACTGCAAACAATTATTATAAGAATAAAATAAAAAAATAAAAAAATTGACATGACAATTGAGCTGAGCTGACAGAGACATTCTCATTCACCTTTTAATTTACAGTATAAAACATTAACGTGATATTCTTCATAACATCTCCTTTTGTAAGTCTTCATAAATATGGAACAACATACAGGCAAGTGATAAGACTGTAATAACGTTACCTAATAGAGTTACAATAATAAAAACAGCCCTGACTCCTAAGCTCGATCAAGCTTTATTCTATGCAAAAATAAATCATCACATTACTGTAATTATATTATTATTGTTAATATTATTGCTATTATTAGTAGTATTGCATTATCTAATAAAGAGATTTACTGCTAGTTATTTAGCTCCAGCTGGAGAACATTCACCTCTCACCGGCTCATCTTGTGCCGGGGTGTTTCTTCTTTAAGTGCTTTAACATGCATGTTGTGCTCCCGTGAAAAGCCAGTTCCGCCTTGCATGTATTGCACACGACAGTATTCTTGGTTTGAAGTTTTGTGAAACTTTCACACACCTAGCTAGTTCGGATTCGTTTGCACTCCGTCAGAGCCCGTCTACGCCATTCTCTGACTCCGTCATAATTCGCGCTGTGTTTTCTTCTACCGCAATAGCATTTGTAACGGCTGCATTACACTCTAGCGCTACAGCGCCGTAGCGGTCAAATCGCGATATTGCAGGCCCTTACATTAGGTCACGTGAGATCAAACGACTACTCGACAACAAAGATATTTGTCGACAATTTTTTATTGTCGACGTTGTCGACAATGTCGACTAGGCTAATCGTTTCAGCCCTACAACACAGCTGACACAGGTAAACACAGCTGACACAGGGAAACACACAACACAGCTGAACACAGGGAAACACACAACACAGCCGACACAGGGAAACACACAACACAGCCGACACAGGGAAACACACAACACAGCCGACACAGGGAAACACACAACACAGCTGACACAGGCAAACACACAACACAGCCGACACAGGGAAACACACAACACAGCTGACACAGGTAAACACAGCTGACACAGGTAAACACAAAACACAGCCGACACAGGGAAACACACAACACAGCTGACACAGGCAAACACACAACACAGCCGACACAGGGAAACACACAACACAACTGACACAGGTAAACACACAACACAGCTGACACAGGTAAACACAGCTGACACAGGGAAACACACAACACAGCTGACACAGGCAAACACACAACACAGCCGACACAGGGAAACACACAACACAACTGACACAGGTAAACACACAACACAGCCGACACAGGCAAACACACAACACAGCTGACACAGGGAAACACAACACAGCTGACACAGGGAAACACACAATACAGCTGACACAGGGAACAACACAGCTGACACAGGTAAACACAGCTGACACAGGTAAACACAGCTGACACAGGGAAACACACAACACAGCCGACACAGGTAAACACACAACACAACCGACACAGGGAAACACACAACACAGCTGACACAGGTAAACACACAACACAGCTGACACAGGGAAACACAGCCGACACAGGTAAACACACAACACAGCTGACACAGGTAAACACACAACACAGCTGACACAAAGAAACACACAACACAGCCGACGCAGGTAAACACACAACACAGCTGACACAGGGAAACACACGACACAGCCGACACAGGTAAACACACAACACAGCCGACACAGGGAAACACACAACACAGCCAACACAGAGAAACACACAACACAGCCGACACAGGTAAACACATGACACAGCCGACACAGAGAAACACACAACACAGCCGACACAGGCAAACACACAACACAGCTGACACAGGTAAACACACAACACAGCTGACACAGGTAAACACACAACACAGCTGACACAAAGAAACACACAACACAGCCGACACAGGTAAACACACAACACAGCTGACACAGGTAAACACACAACACAGCTGACACAGGTAAACACACAACACAGCTGACACAAAGAAACACACAACACAGCCGACACAGGTAAACACACGACACAGCCGACACAGGTAAACACACAACACAGCCGACACAGGGAAACACACGACACAGCCAACACAGAGAAACACACAACACAGCCGACACAGGGAAACACATGACACAGCCAACACAGAGAAACACACAACACAGCCGACACAGGGAAACACACAACACAACTGACACAGGTAAACACACAACACAGCTGACACAGGTAAACACACAACACAGCTGACACAGGTAAACACACAACACAGCTGACACAAAGAAACACACAACACAGCCGACACAGGTAAACACACAACACAGCTGACACAGGTAAACACACAACACAGCTGACACAGGTAAACACACAACACAGCTGACACAAAGAAACACACAACACAGCCGACACAGGTAAACACACGACACAGCCGACACAGGTAAACACACAACACAGCCGACACAGGGAAACACACGACACAGCCAACACAGAGAAACACACAACACAGCCGACACAGGGAAACACATGACACAGCCAACACAGAGAAACACACAACACAGCCGACACAGGGAAACACACAACACAACTGACACAGGGAAACACACAACACAGCTGACACAGGCAAACACACAACACAGCCGACACAGGGAAACACACAACACAACTGACACAGGTAAACACACAACACAGCCGACACAGGCAAACACACAACACAGCTGACACAGGGAAACACAACACAGCTGACACAGGGAAACACACAATACAGCTGACACAGGGAACAACACAGCTGACACAGGTAAACACACAACACAGCTGACACAAAGAAACACACAACACAGCCGACGCAGGTAAACACACAACACAGCTGACACAGGGAAACACACAACACAGCCAACACAGAGAAACACACAACACAGCCGACACAGGGAAACACATGACACAGCCAACACAGAGAAACACACAACACAGCTGACACAGGTAAACACAGCTGACACAGGAAAACACAAAACACAGCTGACACAGGGAAACACACAACACAGCCGACACAGGTAAACACACAACACAGCCGACACAGGGAAACACACAACACAGCTGACACAGGTAAACACACAACACAGCTGACACAGGGAAACACAGCCGACACAGGTAAACACACAACACAGCTGACACAGGTAAACACACAACACAGCTGACACAAAGAAACACACAACACAGCCGACACAGGTAAACACACAACACAGCTGACACAGAGAAACACACAACACAGCTGACACAGGGAAACACACGACACAGCCGACACAGGTAAACACACAACACAGCCGACACAGGGAAACACACAACACAGCCAACACAGAGAAACACACAACACAGCCGACACAGGTAAACACATGACACAGCCGACACAGAGAAACACACAACACAGCCGACACAGGCAAACACACAACACAGCTGACACAGGTAAACACACAACACAGCTGACACAGGTAAACACACAACACAGCTGACACAAAGAAACACACAACACAGCCGACACAGGTAAACACACAACACAGCTGACACAGGGAAACACACGACACAGCCGACACAGGTAAACACACAACACAGCCGACACAGGGAAACACACAACACAGCCAACACAGAGAAACACACAACACAGCCGACACAGGGAAACACATGACACAGCCAACACAGAGAAACACACAACACAGCTGACACAGGTAAACACAGCTGACACAGGAAAACACAAAACACAGCTGACACAGGGAAACACACAACACAGCCGACACAGGTAAACACACAACACAGCCGACACAGGGAAACACACAACACAGCTGACACAGGTAAACACACAACACAGCCGACACAGGGAAACACAGCCGACACAGGTAAACACACAACACAGCTGACACAGGTAAACACACAACACAGCTGACACAAAGAAACACACAACACAGCCGACACAGGTAAACACACAACACAGCTGACACAGGGAAACACACGACATAGCCGACACAGGGAAACACACAACACAGCCGACACAGGGAAACACACAACACAGCCAACACAGAGAAACACACAACACAGCCGACACAGGGAAACACACGACACAGCCGACACAGAGAAACACACAACACAGCCGACACAGGCAAACACACAACACAGCCGACACAGGTAAACACACAACACAGCCGACACAGAGAAACACACAACACAGCCGACACAGAGAAACACACAACACAGCCGACACAGAGAAACACACAACACAGCCGACACAGGTAAACACACAACACAGCCAACACAGGGAAACACACAACACAGCCGACACAGAGAAACACACAACACAGCCGACACAGGTAAACACACAACACAGCTGACACAGGTAAACACACAACACAGCTGACACAGGTAAACACACAACACAGCTGACACAAGTAAACACACAACACAGCCGACACAGAGAAACACACAACACAGCTGACACAGGTAAACACACAACACAGCCGACACAGGGAAACACACAACACAGCTGACACAGGGAAACACACAACACAGCCGACACAGGTAAACACACAACACAGCGAAACACACAACACAGCCGACACAGGGAAACACACAACACAGCCGACACAGGGAAACACACAACACAGCTGACACAGGTAAACACACAACACAGCCGACACAGAGAAACACACAACACAGCCGACACAGGGAAACACACAACACAGCTGACACAGGGAAACACACAACACAGCTGACACAGGTAAACACAGCTGACACAGGTAAACACACAACACAGCTGACACAGAGAAACACACAACACAGCTGACACAGGGAAACACACGACACAGCCGACACAGGGAAACACACAACACAGCCGACACAGAGAAACACACAACACAGCTGACACAGGTAAACACACAACACAGCCGACACAGAGAAACACACAACACAGCTGACACAAAGAAACACACAACACAGCCGACACAGGTAAACACACGACACAGCCGACACAGGTAAACACACAACACAGCCGACACAGGGAAACACACGACACAGCCAACACAGAGAAACACACAACACAGCCGACGCAGGTAAACACACAACACAGCTGACACAGGGAAACACACGACACAGCCGACACAGGTAAACACACAACACAGCCGACACAGGGAAACACACAACACAGCCAACACAGAGAAACACACAACACAGCCGACACAGGTAAACACATGACACAGCCGACACAGAGAAACACACAACACAGCCGACACAGGCAAACACACAACACAGCTGACACAGGTAAACACACAACACAGCTGACACAGGTAAACACACAACACAGCTGACACAAAGAAACACACAACACAGCCGACACAGGTAAACACACAACACAGCTGACACAGGTAAACACACAACACAGCTGACACAGGTAAACACACAACACAGCTGACACAAAGAAACACACAACACAGCCGACACAGGTAAACACACGACACAGCCGACACAGGTAAACACACAACACAGCCGACACAGGGAAACACACGACACAGCCAACACAGAGAAACACACAACACAGCCGACACAGGGAAACACATGACACAGCCAACACAGAGAAACACACAACACAGCCGACACAGGGAAACACACAACACAACTGACACAGGTAAACACACAACACAGCTGACACAGGTAAACACACAACACAGCTGACACAGGTAAACACACAACACAGCTGACACAAAGAAACACACAACACAGCCGACACAGGTAAACACACAACACAGCTGACACAGGTAAACACACAACACAGCTGACACAGGTAAACACACAACACAGCTGACACAAAGAAACACACAACACAGCCGACACAGGTAAACACACGACACAGCCGACACAGGTAAACACACAACACAGCCGACACAGGGAAACACACGACACAGCCAACACAGAGAAACACACAACACAGCCGACACAGGGAAACACATGACACAGCCAACACAGAGAAACACACAACACAGCCGACACAGGGAAACACACAACACAACTGACACAGGGAAACACACAACACAGCTGACACAGGCAAACACACAACACAGCCGACACAGGGAAACACACAACACAACTGACACAGGTAAACACACAACACAGCCGACACAGGCAAACACACAACACAGCTGACACAGGGAAACACAACACAGCTGACACAGGGAAACACACAATACAGCTGACACAGGGAACAACACAGCTGACACAGGTAAACACACAACACAGCTGACACAAAGAAACACACAACACAGCCGACGCAGGTAAACACACAACACAGCTGACACAGGGAAACACACAACACAGCCAACACAGAGAAACACACAACACAGCCGACACAGGGAAACACATGACACAGCCAACACAGAGAAACACACAACACAGCTGACACAGGTAAACACAGCTGACACAGGAAAACACAAAACACAGCTGACACAGGGAAACACACAACACAGCCGACACAGGTAAACACACAACACAGCCGACACAGGGAAACACACAACACAGCTGACACAGGTAAACACACAACACAGCTGACACAGGGAAACACAGCCGACACAGGTAAACACACAACACAGCTGACACAGGTAAACACACAACACAGCTGACACAAAGAAACACACAACACAGCCGACACAGGTAAACACACAACACAGCTGACACAGAGAAACACACAACACAGCTGACACAGGGAAACACACGACACAGCCGACACAGGTAAACACACAACACAGCCGACACAGGGAAACACACAACACAGCCAACACAGAGAAACACACAACACAGCCGACACAGGTAAACACATGACACAGCCGACACAGAGAAACACACAACACAGCCGACACAGGCAAACACACAACACAGCTGACACAGGTAAACACACAACACAGCTGACACAGGTAAACACACAACACAGCTGACACAAAGAAACACACAACACAGCCGACACAGGTAAACACACAACACAGCTGACACAGGGAAACACACGACACAGCCGACACAGGTAAACACACAACACAGCCGACACAGGGAAACACACAACACAGCCAACACAGAGAAACACACAACACAGCCGACACAGGGAAACACATGACACAGCCAACACAGAGAAACACACAACACAGCTGACACAGGTAAACACAGCTGACACAGGAAAACACAAAACACAGCTGACACAGGGAAACACACAACACAGCCGACACAGGTAAACACACAACACAGCCGACACAGGGAAACACACAACACAGCTGACACAGGTAAACACACAACACAGCCGACACAGGGAAACACAGCCGACACAGGTAAACACACAACACAGCTGACACAGGTAAACACACAACACAGCTGACACAAAGAAACACACAACACAGCCGACACAGGTAAACACACAACACAGCTGACACAGGGAAACACACGACATAGCCGACACAGGGAAACACACAACACAGCCGACACAGGGAAACACACAACACAGCCAACACAGAGAAACACACAACACAGCCGACACAGGGAAACACACGACACAGCCGACACAGAGAAACACACAACACAGCCGACACAGGCAAACACACAACACAGCCGACACAGGTAAACACACAACACAGCCGACACAGAGAAACACACAACACAGCCGACACAGAGAAACACACAACACAGCCGACACAGAGAAACACACAACACAGCCGACACAGGTAAACACACAACACAGCCAACACAGGGAAACACACAACACAGCCGACACAGAGAAACACACAACACAGCCGACACAGGTAAACACACAACACAGCTGACACAGGTAAACACACAACACAGCTGACACAGGTAAACACACAACACAGCTGACACAAGTAAACACACAACACAGCCGACACAGAGAAACACACAACACAGCTGACACAGGTAAACACACAACACAGCCGACACAGGGAAACACACAACACAGCTGACACAGGGAAACACACAACACAGCCGACACAGGTAAACACACAACACAGCGAAACACACAACACAGCCGACACAGGGAAACACACAACACAGCCGACACAGGGAAACACACAACACAGCTGACACAGGTAAACACACAACACAGCCGACACAGAGAAACACACAACACAGCCGACACAGGGAAACACACAACACAGCTGACACAGGGAAACACACAACACAGCTGACACAGGTAAACACAGCTGACACAGGTAAACACACAACACAGCTGACACAGAGAAACACACAACACAGCTGACACAGGGAAACACACGACACAGCCGACACAGGGAAACACACAACACAGCCGACACAGAGAAACACACAACACAGCTGACACAGGTAAACACACAACACAGCCGACACAGAGAAACACACAACACAGCTGACACAGGGAAACACACAACACAGCCGACACAGGTAAACACACAACACAGCCGACACAGAGAAACACACAACACAGCTGACACAGGGAAACACACGACACAGCCGACACAGGGAAACACACAACACAGCCGACACAGAGAAACACACAACACAGCTGACACAGGTAAACACACAACACAGCCGACACAGAGAAACACACAACACAGCTGACACAGGGAAACACACAACACAGCCGACACAGGGAAACACACAACACAGCTGACACAGGTAAACACACAACACAGCTGACACAGGGAATCACACGACACAACTGACACAGGGAAACACAACACAGCTGACACAGGTAAACACGCAACACAGCTGACAAGGGTAAACACACAACACAGCCGACACAGGGAAACACACAACACAGCCGACACAGAGAAACACACAACACAGCCGACACAGAGAAACACACAACACAGCCGACACAGGTAAACACACAACACAGCCGACACAGGTAAACACACAACACAGCCGACACAGGGAAACACACAACACAGCCGACACAGGGAAACACACGACACAGCCGACACAGGGAAACACACAACACAGCTGACACAGGTAAACACGCAACACAGCTGACACAGGCAAACACACAACACAGCTGACACAGGTAAACACGCAACACAGCTGACACAGGGAAACACAACACAGCTGACACAGGTAAACACAGCTGACACAGGGAAACACACGACACAGCTGACACAGGGAAACACAACACAGCTGACACAGGGAAACACACAACACAGCTGACACAGGTAAACACACAACACAGCTGACACAGGCAAACACACAACACAGCTGACACAGGTAAACACGCAACACAGCTGACACAGGGAAACACAACACAGCTGACACAGGTAAACACAGCTGACACAGGGAAACACAACACAGCTGACACAGGTAAACACGCAACACAGCTGACAAGGGTAAACACACAACACAGCCGACACAGGGAAACACACAACACAGCCGACACAGAGAAACACACAACACAGCCGACACAGGTAAACACACAACACAGCCGACACAGGTAAACACACAACACAGCCGACACAGGGAAACACACAACACAGCCGACACAGGGAAACACACACGCTAGAAGAGTTTTTGTTTTGTTGTTTTAAAAGACCATCAAGCGGTATCTCTGGTCGTAATCAGTCCTTCACTGACCAATCAGCATTCATTAGCAGAATGCTAACGTGTTATGGGCAACAACAACTCAACCTGTAAGAAATCGAAAGGACATAAGTACTCGTTCATTCAACTTTCGACCTATAACCCATGTTGAACTTGCAAAACCTACAATCAAATCTGAGATTTCTCAACGGCAATCGGGTGAAAGAGACACATTTAGCCGTCTAGCTCCATAGACTCCCATTCATTCTGCACTCATGGGCGATCGCCCCCAGTGGAGCTCTGGTGGAACTACAACCAACATTCGGTACAATAGGACTTAATAGGGAGTGGCCAGGCATTTCAGCACAGCTTCAGATCACGTGTTAGTCTACAAACTATGTTCTGTCTTAAAGGGACAGTTCACCCAAAAATGACAATTCTGTAAGACAGGTGTTGAGGAATGCTGGTAAACAGTGTCTGGACTCAGAAATACTATGGAAGTCAATGAGGACCATTAACTGTTTGATTACCGACATTCTTCAAAATATCTTCTTTGTGTTCAACAGAAGAAAGAAACTATACAGCTTTGGAACAACTTGATGGCGAGTATAAATGATGACAGATTCTTTACTTATAGGTGAACTATACCTTTCAGAGCCGAATACAGTATAAAGGTAGTTATGTAAACCTCTCGCGTGGACTTTACGCTCCAGATTAAGCAAGACTTTAGGAAAGGCCAGGTCTAATGCTGTTTCAGACCAGTCTCATCTGAGAGAGATTCTCCGCAGGGTGTGTGTGGCTGTAAGTGCACTAGATCAGCTGCACTACTGCACAGCTGACGATCTGCACACACACACACACTGCAATATCACGCCTTTACTCAAAAACCCGAGCTACACACAATCTCTCTCGATAACTTCACAGCTGATGATCTGCACAAACACACTGCAATATCCACCTGAGCCAAACACACACACACACACACACACACACACACACACACACACACACACTCGATAACTCCATCTCTATATCTTATGCAGCATCAGTACAGTTCCCGCGCCCGCCTCGCGCGCTCTCGCTCTCTCTCGTTAGTGCTGACTCAGCTGAAACGATGGCGGGTCACCATGGCAACACGAGATGCGGCTGCTGGGCAACACATCTGAGGCGAGGTGCGCCGCCACAGAGTCTCTGCTGCTGTGCGGGGTCTGTACCTGTGCGGAGACTGGCGGACCTCCCGGTGTGGCGGAGCAGCGGCGCTCGGCGTCCATCGCCCTCCATCTGCGGACACACACACACACGCCGAGCTCGAGCTGCTGCTGCTGCTGCTGTCAGTTACACCGAGACTCACGCGCTGCTCCTCCAGTGGGCGCTCGAGAGCGAACACACACACACACACCGTCAGCGTCGAGTTTTGTGTTGGAATATATGATCATCTGCTCATTTCGAGGACTGCTATCTGACATTCAGATAGAAAAAAATCAATTTCATTACTGCCAAACATTAAATAATTATTGTTGTTATTAAAAAAAATAAAAGAAACCGTTATTCTGCGATCGCAACCACGTGATTGGTCAATCCCGACCCGCGCTGAGAAAAGCAACGGATACCACGTGACCACGCTGCGCCGCTACAACGTCATATAACTAGAAAGATGAGTGAAAAATGTAAGAAATAAAAATAAGATTAAATTAACTCATATTTACATACATTTGATTAAAATAAAGAAGATTATTTAAAAAAAATAATAATTTAATACATTCGATTAATTAAAAAATAAGAAAAGCA